>NC_088929.1:25505000-25527500 GCF_038396675.1 Hydra vulgaris
ATTTGTTTTTGATATCATCTATCTTCCTCAAATTTTTACATATATGAGCATGTTGTAAGCAAAATTGTTGATATTCTTTTAATTAATGACAACCTGAAATCGTTTTTTTCCTAAAAAACAAACAGTAATGTGGCATGGGTATAATGATGTCAGATTGAATGAACTCAACTTCTGTTAAGTTGGAAAATCGGATTGGATGGACTCAAATATTTGGATGAAATAATGCTAGTAGCACTAATTCAGTTATGTCTCTGCATTGAAACCTTATAAAAATTAGGAATAGGTAACAACCCTATATATTTCAACTATTATTATTAAAATTATTACTAAAAATGTTTTAGTTGCAAAAAGTTGTTCTACACTTTAAATATATATATATATATATATATATATATATATATATATATATATATATATATATATATATATATATATATATATATATATATATATATATATATATATATATATATATATATACTGTTTTAATGTGGAATCTTGTTTTATGTGTATATATTGGTTACTTTGTCATGAAAAAAAGGTTTTTTCATTTTATGAGTTTAAATAAACTCACAAGCAAAAATGTTATTTTTTTAAATTACAAAATCACTAAAAAAATAATAATTGAAAAAATTTAAAGAAACCACATGTTACAATGTTACAACTATTTAGGTTAAAATGTTACATCTTGTTATGTAAAAATGTCTTATTACAAGCCTTCCTAGAAAGCGTTTGAGATTTTACAACTTTTTGTGAACGTATAAAGTGTTAAGTTTAGACAACTTGGCTGGGTTGGCATTAAAAAACCCGCCCAATAAAACCTGCCTAAAAAAACCCAATAAAATCTGGGTAATCTGGGTTTTATTGGGTTTTTTTAAAGATATTTAATAAGTTTATGAACTATTATAACCAACATTACCATTATAACTATAATATTATAAACTAATATATTTATTATTATTAATTAAACTATTATTAACTATTATTATTAACTATTATAACCAACAATAATAGATATCAGCGCAGGTTTACTAATATTTGAATCATTATTTGGAATAACATTATTACAATTTTTATTCAAATATTTTTATCGATTAAGATTTTTTAATCTTTTATGCTATTCACCTCCCAAGGTGAATTTAAATGAGTAGTAGTGGCCAGAAAAGGTTTAATTGAAACTTCAGTTACTACTTCCTATTCTCTAGCCTTCTTTTTCTCATTTACATTTTTAATTATGTAGAATAATACTTTAAAATTTAAAATAAATCAATACATATAGATTTAATGTAAAACTTTTTTTTTCTATTACAGTTTTAAATTATATTTAAAAATCTTTTTCAAAATAATTTGAAAATTTTTTGTTATAAATTATTAAAATAAAACCCAAAACAACCCAAATTTACCCAATAAAACCCAAAATTACCCAAAAAAACCCCCACTGGGTCGGGGTTTTTTAAAAAAACCTGGGTTTTTGTCAACCCTGCAACTTGGCCACAGCCTTTTGAGATATTAGGATCATTGAAAAAACTAAGTTTAACAAAACTTCGAGGAAAAAAAAAAGAAAGTAGTTACATCATTTTTTTATTTTTATTTTTGTATTTTGATAGTTGCTATTTTCAGTAACAAAGTTTGATACAAGTCAAAGAAAAAAACAGTGATATACATTTAACAAAAATAAATAGACTGACGAAAATAAAAAGACAAGTTTCTTATGTAAAAATAATAAAGAATCATTAAAATATAAGATATTTGATTGTATTCACTAACCCCATTGGAACAGTTGCCTAATATCTAAAAACATGCAAACGGCCATAGCCAAGTTGTCTAAACTAAATACTTCATGTGTGGACAAAGAAGGTGTAAAATCGTGTGCTCTTCCTGCATTACGAAAAATAATGGAAATTTTGTATGTAGTATAACCTAACTCAGTTATGTTACAATATGTAATGTTACCTAAAAATGAACACAAACTGCACAGTGTGCTAAAGTGGATACTTACTGGAAAAACTTAATATCTTCATTAAAGATAAAGATATTTGCAAATTTTAAAAAAGTTTTTTAATTTTCAGTGTTTGGAAAATTAAAATGCAAAATGTAATGGAAAACTGTTAAAATGAATAAATGTTGAAATTGCACCAGCAGAAGAAGAAATTCCAAGGAATTCCAAAGAAATTCCTTAAAATTCCAAGGAATTCCAAAGAAATTCCTTAAAATTCCAAGGAATTCCAAAGAAATTCCAAGGAAGCCAAAAAAAGTGCTATAAGTGCCCAAAGATTTTTAAAAGTGAAAAACTTGAGTTTGTGACATTGTGAGCCTTGTCTCCCAAAAAGATATATAAAAGACAAAATATTCTTTTGCATGAAAAGTTGTAGTACCTAGTTTATAAATTTTTTATTTTTATTTCAAAGTCAAGTTTGCTCATATTTTTATTTTTATTTTTCAAGTTTTTCTGTTTGTTTTATTGTTGTGTATATATTTTAACATAAAAAAAAAAAAAAAACATATTCAATTTGTTAATTTGTCTATGTTTTTTCATATAATTTTGAACTGTCTGCTATTAGGGACAATATTCTGGAAATCAGATTTGTTTTTACAAAAATAAAATCTTGTTTTCAATAGAAATTTGAAATTAAAAAAAATAATTTGTAAATTGCAGAATTGCTCTAATAAACAACTATATTCCAGGTAAAATTCTAAAAAATCTCAATATTAAAAAAGTTCTTTAGCTTTTTGGGGAGAGTCTGGTTTGCGGTACTTTTACTTATGCATTAGTCACTTTATTATATATTGGTAATATGTGTTATTTTACTTTTTAAAACTACTTAAACTTGATAGTTACTCCATGTTCTATGATCTGTATTGTAAATCTCTATGATCTGTATTGTAAATCAATCTTTTAATGTTTCTATTTTTATTATTGCATTTGTTTTTGGTCTTTTTCACTGTTTACATTGATCAAATTGTCAATACTAAAAAGTTTTTTTTTGGTAGTGTAATGATGTTATTATTACAGTAAAAGATTTTTTTTAATATCTTATTTCATTCATGACACAATAAATAATTTATAATTCAATAATAACTAAAAATTAATAATTAGTAAACACAAGACTTACCAACTTTCTAATTCTTTTTCATGAGCAGTTACATCAGGATTGTAAACAAATATCAATCCATTGGCACCTTTTTGTAATGCTGGCCAGCACCCTTCATATCTTAACATGTATATATGTGTATTTATATATATATATATATATTATATATATATATATATATATATATATATATATATATATATATATATATAATATAATGTTTTTTGTATAATAATGAACAAAAAAATCTCTTTTTCGTTTAGCAGTGATCAATATTATAAAAACAAATGTTTTAATAGATCTAATATGTTTAGTAAACATTAAAATAAATACAACTTTTTTTTGGTATTCAGAGTTTCTTGCCTGGCAGCAATCATCAGCCATATATTTTTAAATTAAGAAATTAAAAAACCGTTAAAAATACAAATTAAGAAATGCAATGGAATCTGATGTCAAAAAATCAATTATATGAAGTCTAACTTTACCCTGTGTCGAATTGACTAAGAAGGAATTTATTTCTATACCGACATTTTTATATAATTTCAGTTTTTTTGTTTAACAAACTGTTGTCATTGTTTGAAATAATTTCATATTTTTCATTAAGGCATAATTTGCACAATTTTGTTTTGAATTTTAGGCTTCACATCTTCTAATTATTTTCCAACTAACCACAGGATTTTTATTATTATCTTTTAAGTTCCAAACTTCTTTCGACAGTTTTGTATCATAAGCATTTTCCTATATTTGTGGTGACATTTATGCTAAAAGAAGAATTGCACCAGATTATTTTGCCTGTACAGTTTTTCTTTTGTTGTTTTATGTTAGGTTGGTAAGATAGATTATGTTTATAACCAGAGTTTTATGGTGCTTCATTAAAAATAGATATAGATTTCTTAAACACTTCTTTGTTGCTAGAATTTCTGGACAATCTTAGTTCAACATTTCAAGGTAGTTGTTTTAGTATACTAGGAGGGTGGTTAGATTGAGCATGTATGTAGTTTAAAGCATTATCAGGTTTGCAGTATAGTTGGTATGACTGGTTGCAGAGGTTAAGAGTTACGTCGAGGTAGTTCACACTAGATATACTAAGATTGTTACATTTGAATAAGTGTGTGATATGCTTTTTCATTTTCTCCATTTGCTGGTAACATTTTTTAAAACTATTAATTTGTCATTGTGGTAAAAGCCAAACTCAGTATAAACCAACTCTGAGTACCAACAAAAAGTTGTATTATTTTCATTTTAATGTTTACTAAGTATATGTATATATATATATATATATATATATATATATATATATATATATATATATATATATATATATATATATATATATATATTAGGGTGGAGCGATTTTAATAGCAAAAAAAAAAAAGTTCAAAAATCAATATTCCTGAGATACGAATCGATATTTATTAATTATAAAATGAAAGTAAAAAAATATTTTTTGATTTTGATAAGATCTTGAGGTTTTTCTTTGGATTCTAAATTCTTGACGGATTGTAATATTTTTGAATTTTTTTCGTAACCATATCAACTTTGGACTCAAAAAAAGCAGAAAAAAATGCTTCTTTTATAAATAATAATTTTATTAAAATATAAATATTTTAATGAAAAAAATATTTGCGAAAATATACTTAAAACCCCTTTTTTGTTAAGGTGGCTCATATAGAAAAAATACGCAATTTAAAAAAAAATTCTAATTTTTTTTAATATAGCATTTGATGCAAAATTTATAATTCTTTTAGAAAATATGTACATTTTACATAAAATACTTATTAATATTACCTTACTTAAACTTTTTTATAGGTCAGTTTCATTTATTTGCTAATAATTTCTATCTATTGGAAAACTTTGGTCATTTGTTTTCATAACTTAATTTTATTCTTTTTTTACAACTTCAAAACATGGTATCTCGAGATTAAGAAAAACTTTTTGGCTGAAATTTTTAGTGTATGTTCCTTAATCATTAAGATTTCAGATGTACTAAAATGATCAACTAAGAATAGTTTTATCAATTTTTATAACACAACACCTGTTTTTTCTTATGTATAAATTTGTGATTTTTTTAAGTATTCTGTTCCGCTTTTGATATTTTAATTATTTTTTTCATTCTTTTAGTATAAATGAATGAAAATAATGTAATGAAACTGTAACCAAAAATTTTTTGAGTTTAAACCAAAATTAATAAAGAAACATTGTTTTGAATTTTTTTAAATATGCCCTTTTTACCTCTGATTTTGTTGAAAGTTGCCTTAAATATAATTTATTTACAGTTTTTTTAATGAAATTTGAGTTTCATATATCATCAAAAATACAATAAAATATATATGAACCGTTGCAATTTATTCTATTAAATTTTTTTTTTTTTCTATATGAGCCACCTTAAAAACAGGGTTATTTTAATGAAAAAAATAACTTTTTATTTTTATTTTTATCGTTTTGAATAAAAAGAAATATTATTTTCAAAATCAGCATATTATTTTGCTTCTTTTGAGTACCAGGTTAATATAGTTTAAAAGAAAAAAAATTTCAACATTATTAGGACCCGTCAAAAATTTAGAATCCAAAGAGAAACCTCAAGAACTCATCTAAATTAAAAAAAAGAAAGTAAGGTTCTTTTTTCACCAAAAGACATTGATTTGCAGCTCAACCAAATCAAATTTAGAAAATTTTTACTGTCATTAACTCCTCCTCCCACAGAGTTAACTCTTTCTGATGAACAATTTGTAGTTTATACAGCAAAAAGATCATGTGCAACTTTAGATAATAAAGGGAAAATGTTATGTTTGTTCTTCTAGTAAAGAAGAGGACAATTTGAACGTCCCAATGTTTTCTCTTCGGTGTAAGCAGTAATTTCAAATTTTAATTGCTGATCTGAAGTTCTTCTCTCTGGTAGGGTACAATTTTTAGAACCATGTTTAAACATGTTTAAAAATTCCATTTGTTTCAGATGAGAAATTTGTTGCCTCTTAATAAGTAATACTTAAATTGTGCTTTTTTTCAGAAATCATTAAGTAAGATTCAACAATTTGTATCTCTGCCAAGGTAAACATTACTGATTTAAATCAAAGGTCTAAGAAGGTACCAATAAGAAGCATGTCTTCAATTAATTCAAACTTGATTTCCAACTGCGTAATAAGATCATTGACAAATTTACTTATCCTTCTTTTATCCATTAAGCAAAAGCAATTAATAAACTAAACTAATGCTCAAGTGTTTTTCAGCACTTAGAAAAGTAGTGGCTTCAGATACTGCATTTAGAACATGAGTGACAATTGTTAATAATTGCACTTGTGTTTCAGTTAGACAAGTTGGTGGCATTAAAACAGTTTTTCTGTGTGTACTCAATTAGACCAAGTTCTATAGAACCATGATTTTTTCAAATCTATCCCAATAAGTTAGAAGTGCTGTTAAAGCAAGTTTCCACATCCATAGGAGGCTTTGACTCAAGTTTTCCTTGAGAAATCTTTTTGAAAGCTACTTGCCGACTGATAATGAGTGACAAAATCCAACTATTTTATGAGCTTTGCTAATTAATGTTATAAGAATTGGTTGGGTGTGGATAGTTGATTTCACAAGCTGGAGTTTATGAGCACAGCAGCCTAGCCAATTGATTCCAAGAAGTTCAAGTGCGCATGGCATATTAGGAACAGTGTCAGTTGTAGCTTGTAAAATATTATCTGAAGTCAAGTCAAATTTTGACAGTACATTTCTTATAGTTTCTTCAGTGGAAGTAGCTTTGTGACAAGTATTGATTATTTCTAGATATTTAACTGATAAACAGCATGATTCTAGAACCCACAAGGATGAAATATAGTGACAAGCAGAAATAAAAAAGTTATTGCCATTGTTGGCTTTAAAGTGATCAAAAGTGATGCTAGGTTTGGAGATAAACTGCCATTTTATATTTTGTTAGAAGCTATAGTATAGATCATTGACCTTATCACCCAAATTTTGAGATAAAGTGGTCTGGTGTGGTTTATGATATTGACCTTTAGTAAATACTAAGTGCAAACTGATGAAACTAGATTCAAAAGCTGTCTCAAAAGATCTTCCATCTTTAATTATAAATCTAAGCACTGCACGATCATACTTTTTTTAATAACTATATCTAATCGAGGTCCAATCAAACCTGAGTTTAATGAAGAGCCTGACAATTTTTTGATTATTTTATTAAAAAAAAATTTTTCCCAGCAGATCTGAGCTTTTTAGATGTTTCTTTGTGTAGCCTTTTATGATCACATTTTATATGGTTCCATAGATGAAATAAAGTTCCAGTTTTCTGAACAGAATTCTTTTTATTGCAATTTTTCTGTTTGCATTGCCAAAATATTCCCTTTTTTTCAAAGAATTCTTTGTGTCTATTATTTGGAACTGTCTATTATTTGGAAGTCATTTTTTAGCTTTTAATTAGCAATTAACAGTTTTTTTAGGTTGTGTTGTAAAAAGCGAAGCCGAAAACTATCAAAGCAAAATTATAGATAATTAACTTAACAGTTTAAGAATTATTAATTTGCGCTCAGCTCTGTTTAAATTACTAATAGACAATTAATTTTATTAAACTATGTTACTAAATTTCTTTACCTGATTTATGTAAATAAACTTTGTCATCAAAAAACTTCACATATTAATGTAAGCATTTAAGTAACATTGTTTGGACTGCTAGCTAGTTAGCTTGTATTTTGTTTTTCAAAAGCTGGATCACTTTTTTAAAACTAATAAACATTAAACACTTCATTCTATAATTATAAAATTTTCTATTTGAAGTGTTCTATATGAAGCATTCTATTTGATTTGAGTAAACTTCTGCCATATGCAATTTTAAATTCTTTACAAAATGTCACTTTGTAATTTTCTTTCTGCTTCGCGATTTTAAGACCTTGATTTTACATGACAATCTATTGTTCAAATAACATAAGTTTGAAATAATGAATTATGAGTGTCCATATCTTTATGCTCTCAATAATCTCAGGCAATCCACAGTTTCAGGATGTTAATTTTTGTATTACTAGAAGATACAAGTTGAAAAAGTCAACAACTTTTTATGAATAATTATATGTAAATCTTTCAAAATTATTTAAAAGGACATTGCATACTTTAAACAATCAAACTGAAAGTTTTATATCAAAATTTTTCTTCTCATTTAAGTTTTCTTTATTACTTCTAGAAAACTTAAAAGATAAGTTAAAGAAAGATTTATAAAATTTATGTTGTTGTAGTTCGTTTCTGTTATTCAATCAATCTCAAGTTTTACAATGATTATTTTTTTATTAATGGATGAAAAATATACATTTTAGAGGGTGTAGAAATGTATTTAATAACCATTATAAAAGTGCCAGTTTATATTACCAGTAAAAGTTTCAAAAAAATTAAAGTGTTTAAAAGGAAAAAAACCTTTGATCACCACTGCAATCCCACAACTCTACTTCTAAATTGACAGTGTGATTTCCACCAATATCTATGCCTTCAACTTCAAATTCTAATATCCTATAGAACAGAAAAAGTAAAAGAAATATCATAAAACCTTCTTTTTAAGATGTTCACTTCACTCTACAGTTTAAAGTTTGACTTACAGTTTAAAATTATGAGCTTAGATTAAATTGATAACATGGAACTAAACATATTCCTACTGGTAAATTGCTTGAATTGATAAATTGAGAAATAAAGATAAATTGCTTTTTTACATGATAGTTATTTGAATTATTGAAATATATGATTTTTTTCAATTTAAAAAGAAAAAAAGATCTCTACATTGAAGTTCTAAATGAAGATTTAAAATGCAGTAAACCTTTTGGCCTCTCTTACTCAAATATTAAATATACGGCAACTCAGGCTGATTATGAGCAAATTGTTCTTTTTTGTCTAGTTTAAACTAAAAATATATCAATTTTTATAAAATTGCATTACAAAATATGCAGCAACTTTTCTTTCTAATTTTAATGACTGTGAGCCACATGATACAACTACCCCTATCTAAAAAAGTAGCTGAAAAGATTTTCAGACCAGAGGACAAAAGAAGGTCTAAAAATTAAAACTGAAATGAACTTTAAATTTTTTTTTTACTATATTCTTGGTACTGGTTAGCCTGTGCCAAACCAATGTTGTCATAGAGAGATCAGTATCAAAATCTGCTGTCTACTGAACTTAAAACTGTAATATAAGGCTACACTTCAACTTTAGAGGTAAAGATTGTCAGGAACATTGTTAATATCTACTTAATGGAATACTATTCATTAAAGATAACTCTAATAAAGTTATTAAAGAAAAAGATTCAAAAATTTGTAGTTAATTTAAAAAATATATACCTTTGAAGTTTACAAAATTTATCTGAAAATTATATAGATGGTGGGCAATAAAGACTTTTCAAATTACATGGAAAGGTAATATGAAAAAAAAAAGTAATCAAATGTTAATAAACAATATAATATTTTTAATAAGACAATATAAAATTTGTAATATAAATGCAATTCAATAACAGCTTTTGTTGTGTGTGTTAACTTGATAACTAATAATGTATTGATATATTAAGCCTTATTATCTGGTATTACCTTATTACTCGGTAGGTCCTAATAAATGTAAATAAGTATTTAGCTAACTTACCAATATAATTAAATTATTTAATTTAAAACCATAACTTTACAAAACTTAGTCACAAATTTGCATCAATAAAATCAACAAAGCTTAGATTTTATCATTTTAATCTATCAGATATATTTAAACTTATATATTTATAATTAAATTTGTTTTTAATACCTGACACCCTTTGTTGATCTATACTCTCCACTTGTAGATTCAGTTGCATCAGCAATAAAGTTTGATAAAAATGTTTTACCACTCTAAACAAATTTTAATAATTATTTAAAATATTTTAATGCTTTCAAGAATTCAACTCATTAAAATAAAACTGATTGATTAGATTATGTAATTACCTGTTTTGGTCCAAGTACCAATATTTTTATTTTGTTAAACATTTCTCATTTTCTTAAAGAAAACAGAAGTACAATAAATTTATACATGAATATGTGAACTCATGTATGTATTTATGACACCTATGATGTAACAGAGTTGCACGGGATTTGTTTTTGCAATGTTAGTAAAAAAGAAACTTGGAAGACTAAAATATCTTTTGCTTTACATTTGTGACAAAATATCTATTGCTTTATATTTATGGCATAATAAAATTGGTAATTCTAGACCAGATACAATAGAATTGTTAAATTTTTATTTAAATAACAACTATTAAAACTCAATCAATTGTTTAAAATGTGCTAGTTTGACAAGTTTAAGGGTAGGTGCAAATATAACACCATTGCATTTTGTACACAATTTTTTTGTTATTGCACAGTATCAAATGATACTGTATAACATAAAATAATGTGTACAAATTTAGCTTTTAACATAAAATAATGTGTACAAATTTAGCTTTTAATGCTGTTAATACTAACTGAATGAACTGGTGCATATCATTTCAAAAATATTGGTCACAAGGTTTGATGAGTAGAAAGAACATATCTGGCTGAATGGATACTCAAAGTGGTGTCCCTCAGTAATTAGGAATGTTTAATCATAATTTTTTAAAAAAACGTTAATGAATGAACTATATAAAAAGAATGGCAAAGAAAGAAAAAAAAACTATTTAAACATCAGAACCACGTTCGGCAAATCAAGATTTTTTTTTATTTTTTCATTTATTTCTTTAGTTTTCTTTCATTTATTTCTTAGGATTATTTATTTTATTATTTATTTATTTTTCTTCAGTTTTTTAGCGTATATAGTGTTACTTATTATTTTTTGTTAGTCTTTTATTTATTTTTAATTAATATTTATTTTTAATGGCATATAAATTTTTTTTTATACAGTTACATATTATTTGTTTTTATTTTCATTTTAGCCATTTATTACATATGTTTTATTCTACCGTGTATTATTATTTTTTTTAATCCTTTTTTTTTTTTTTTTTTTTTTTGCCAAAGGTAATTTTTTGTTTTGTTTTTAATGTTTGTTGTAACTTTTGTTTTGTTTTGATTTTCTCAGTGTTTTTCTGTTTATATTGTATTTATTTATTTGGTCATAATATTTGCAATATATTTTGATTATTATATTATAACAACTATGATTATATTAATATATTTACTAAATCTTTATAATTTTTTTAGCAGTAGTCGTTTTTATGTCATCGTAAGTTGTTACGTTTTGTCAGGTTATTACTGTTTGTAACTGTAACTTTGTAAGTAAAAACGATTGCTGTATGAAAAGTAATACCGATTTATTTAAATTATTATAATTACTTTATTATTATTATTACTATCATTGTTATTGTTATTATTCTTATTACTATTATTAATATTATTATTATTATTATTACAAAGATTAATTGTATATAAGTAAACTATTTTTTTTAAGGTATTTACTTGAGATTAGTATTTCAATACTATTTGTAAATAGCCGTGAAAACTTATTTTCAGAATATATATGATTGATTGATTAAATATTATGAATGTATACTAGTTACATACTGATTATACAAAGTTAACACCTGCATTAAAACATGATTACATTAGAGAAATTAAAAAAAAAAATTTAAAAAATAAAAGAAATTAGTTTTAATAAAGCACTTTTTTAGATATCTAGACAAAAAAATATAAAAATAATAAATATACATTCTTAATTAGACTTCAAATCAAAAACATGAATGAACAAGTCCAAACATGTATCTACAATTTAAGGGTTTATCATATTTAAACAAATTAAGTGAAACCACTCAACACTGAAAAAAAACAAGACATGAATAATTGCTACAATTCTCCTATATTTATAAATAAAAATCCATTGAAAGATTTCAACATCAAAAATATTTAAACAGCAAAGTAACAACACAAGTAGTTGACATTATTTTTTCAAAATCGTAGTACGTAAAAGTAGCAGATAAATGAAACCATTTACAACAAGAGTAAGTGAATGCAAATTTTTACTACCTATTAAAATTGTAAAAAAATAATATTTATTTTGAAATAAGTGAACTATTGACCGGTATGCACCAATCACCATGACCACAAAAATGCTCTCTCTTTATACAATTTTTTTCATAGATGTTTACGTTTTTTTAAGAACCTGACGTAAAAAAGCAAGAAACCGTAACTGTCTAAAATTGCCGCGTTACAAAATTGAACATTTATAATAGTAATAAACTAATTATATATACTGATAAGTGAACTTTTACAAGAAAAAGTTTAAATTTAAAAAGATAACATTTATTAAGAAAAAAACTACTATTCATCTCCTCTGAGGAGGTCCAGTATGTTGGGGTTCCTGAAAACAATTGAAGAGATCACAGGGTTGCTCCTTATTAGGAAATAATGGAATTGGTTTCGCATCACATTAATTCTAGATATTTTTAAGACAGCTTACTGATAGATTATGCTGTATGAAACAAAGATTATTATCAGTTCTCGGGTACCACAAAGACTCTGCGAATCGTGTAGAATAATTTTGCGCAGAAAACAAGATTAGAAAGAAGTTATACTCCCTCCTTTGTTTAATTTCAATTCAATACAAGTGAGACCTGAAACAAGAGGCACGATATGATTATTGTCAAGTCTGCCAATCCGGTCGTTTAAAGGTGCAAGAAAAACATCCTCTTGAAGAGCAAGCTGCCGTTGAGAAAGAAACAAATTTAAATTGCAGCACATGCCATCACCATTTGAAAAAATGTTTGCTTACCAAGACTCTTAAATAAAGTTCAGGTAAAACCTGCAATCTTTAGACGTCAAATCGAAAATTCAGTTTGCCAATTACTGGTTGGTGATTATGACATTAAACAAAAGTTAACTAGTAAAATTGCTCCTATCAAAAAAAACTGCCTGATGGGAGTACTTTTTTTTTTTTTTAATAAATTTATTCAACCAAAAATTGAAAAATTACAAATTTTATTATAATTTTACAAAATTAGGTTTGGTGTCACTCATATAGTTAAAAACTAGTACTGAAGAACACAAAGTTCAGATGTTTTACGAAAGTTTGGTATTTGAGTTTAACATTGGTTTTAGTGGTCCGCAAGTAGATGCATGTACCACCTGTGAAAAATTGAAAATTTTGATAATGCACGATTCAAAAGTCTAGGTCGTAGCTGAAATTAAACTACAAAAAAAATTTCATTAGCAGAAGTATGCTGCATTTTACCGATTAATAAAAAACTCTGACAAAGACGCATGCAAGATTATATACGATCTGCAGCATATACAAGTTCTGCCAAGGGTGCCTTTTCAGGAATCTCTCTCTTCTAGATAGTTACCTTTATGCAATGTTGCAATTTATGACATTTTGTAAGAAAAAAATTACTGTTACACGTGGATTGAAAGTGAAGCAGTATGTGGCTCAAATAAGATAGTAGGTGCGGTATACCCTTATTAGTTAGGTCTTTATTAATTTTGTCAGTTCTAGGTAGGCGTCACACGTTGAATTATTCAACAATGGCTATTTAGGACTGAACAAAAACAACATTTTTCAGGACATGGTTCAACATTGGCTTTACAAAGTAACTGTTGGTAGCGAAAGTCAGATTAAAAATGTGCCGTGATATTTTCAGGTCAAGGTTATTTCTTTTCACCATGTGATTGCCTATTTGAAAGAACATCACAAGGCACAGCAAGCAAACATCTTTACATCTGAAAAACATCATAAGATATTTAAGATGCATGCTAGTAAAGTGTTTATTTATTGTAAGGACTGGGTATTATGATTTCGAGGCAGCTGCATTAGCAACATACAAACCGCTTGTTGGACAGCAAGAACTAAAAAGGATACACGTTTTCAAAAAGTCAAAAGTAAAGTACGTTATTACTGTAAGTCGAGAGAAAACTTATTATACAAGTACGAATAATTATCAGCCACTGTTGAAAACAAAAACATTTTAATCAAAAGTAAAACTAAAACAAAAACGTTTGGTGAAAGCTTATAAAGTGTTTCAGAGTTAGCTTTCTGAGTTAGAGACTGACAGACTGTGAATCTGTTGTTGATACAGATAACTCTAAAAGGCACAATGAGGCAGGACCAGTATAAAGAAGTTTTGGAGAACCAGTTGCTTCCTCAAATGGCAGATTGGTCTAAAAATGTCAAAAAAATTCAAAATAAGTCCAAAAATGTCAAAAATCTTATATTTATGCAAGATGGTGCAACTTGCCACACAGCAAAAAGTGTTATGGCTTTTTTAAAACAGAAAAAAGTAGATGTATTGCCATGGCCAGGCAACTCACCTGATCTTAACCCCATAGAAAACATTTGGGAAATAGTAAAGCGAGATGTTGGAAAAAAAATTCTTACTAACAAGCAAGATCTTATGGAATATATTATCAGGATCTAGCACAATAACCCAGAGTTGACAGAAGCTATAAAAAGTTCAATTGCAAGCATGCCACGATGAATCGAAGCAGTTATTGCAAATAAAGGCGGTTTTACAAAATATTAATACTTAATATATATTTTATATAATTTATTGTAATAACCAATAAATATTCAAAATGTTTAATTTTATTTGTTTATTTTTCATCAAGTATAACTTTATAAATAAAGGAACAAGCTTTAAATTACACCATCATTTTTCTTTTTGCCAAAAAATTTATTTTTACACGATATTTACAAAAAATTACAGCTGGTCCTAATGTGATGGCCGACCACTGTATGTATATATATATATATATATATATATATATATATATATATATATATAGATATATATATATATATATATATATATATATATACTTATATATATATACATATATATATATATATATATATATATATATATATATATATAAGTATATATATATATATATATATATATATATATATATATATATATATATATATATATATATATATATATATATATATATATATATATATATATATATATATATATAGATATATAGATAGATATATATATATATATATATATAGATAGATTATTTTTTATTCAAAAAGTGGTGCAACATATTATGGTACGATGAATCAAAAATTGTTCTTTATGGAGGTACAGGTTCAAGATAATATGTAAGACGTCCAGCAAATACAAAACTTCAGAAAAAATATACCATTGAGCTTGTGAAACATGGTAGAGTCAAAGTCATTGTATGGTGCTGCTTCTCATAAAAAGGTGTCGGCCGTATTTATAAGATTAATAGTATCATGGACCAACATATATATGTCGACATTCTCAACAATGTCATACTGTCATATGTTTTTAAAGATATGCTGCTAAAATGGGTTTTCCAACAACACAACGATTTTTGATGGGTCAATTCAGATGTTGCTTTGCGAACTGCAAACGTTTAGCAGTATATTTTTTTTCAACAAAGGACTCTTTCGTGGACTGTATACATATAAACTGATTCAGATTTTGCAGCCTCTATATTAACTTAAGTCAGTCTTTCTAATAAGATTTAGCATCTTAGAAGATAAGAAGACAAAATTTTCCTATGATTATTCAATTTTTAAAGATTTCTAATGTAATTTCTCTTTTTTAACAAAATCATTTTTGCCGGTAGTTTCATTTAAAATATAAATTAAAGAGGAAAATTACACACTATAAATGCAGTCGATTTTACAAGTTGACCATATAGGCTTGGACTCGAAAGTATTTAGACAACCAAAAATGCACACTAAAGTAAGCAGTTACTTAGCAAATTTAAAAAACTGGATTTAATAAGCCAATACCAAGTTTAATCACAACTTAGCTTTTGCAAAATCTACAAAATTATTAGGTCACAACCAGCTCATTTAACACTTACCAATTAAAAAATGCTACGCAAAAAAGCGCATATCAAACCACCTTCTACCTGCAAGTGCAAGAAACGGAAGATTTTATAAGTCATAAACAGAGAAAAGAAAATTGATATAAACTTTTTGAAAATATTTTAAATAGAAAAAAGCCCAGCGTTAAATTTTTTTCTTCGTAATGTGTTTTTCTCTTTCTGTAATTTGTTTAAAGGAAAAACTGCTCTAATTACGGAATTTATTTTTTTTAATTAACAAGAGCCGTTGTCTTAGTAGACACAAAATAAGGCTTTAAAATACCAAAGTTTTTTAAAACCCTGTTTTATATAGCGGAATTCAGTGGACCTATATAAGTGAAATGCCTATATAAGCATTTCGCCTATATTGGTCCACTGGAGATCATTTGATAGATGTTGGAGATCATTTGAATGATCTCCAATATTATTTGAATGATCTTTAACGTCATTTGAATGATATCCAACATCATTTGAATGATCTGCAACATCATTTGAATGATTTCTTAAATTGTTTTTGAAAGAAATTTGGTTAACATGGTTACGAGTTTGCAAATTTTTTATTTCAATTAAATCTGACTTTTCGCATTTTATCCTTTTTATAATAGAATCGATGTATACAAAAACGTTCTAAGTCATAAAAATATTTAAAGATGTCAAAAAGCACCCAGATTTTTTTTTTGAATTCATTAAAGTAATAGTTTTGGATTTAATAAGTTTTTTCTCGTTCCCCGAAAAAATAGTTTTTATGACTAAGAATGTTTTTGTATACATCGATTCAATAGAACTAACAAGTTTTTTTTTACTACAAATCGCCGCTTAATTGCCATAATTATATTATGCCGGTTTTCAAGTTTATCAGTTAAAGCTTGTTTCTTTTTTGCATCTGCATAATTATTACACGTTAAACATTATTAGTATAATTATTATATGTAATACTTTTTTGGTACGAAATATGATATTTTATACAAATATGAATATTTGTATAAAAAGATCTTACTAATTGATAATTTTGCATCTAAATAGTTTGTTTAAGATTTCTTACTACAATTGAGTGACTCCACACAATTGAGTGACTCCATGGAAGGAAACATTTAAATAAGTTGCTCAACAAAATCTGCATTTTAAATCTTAATAGAAGGTTTCTTATCTCGCATTATTTTTTGCTAAAAAAGATCGGTTTTTATGGCGTTATTTATTCGGTCGTTGTGCTAATGTTTAAATTTTTCTAAAAAACTATATCCTTATTAAAATTTATCATTAAATTTGCATTCGGCAAAATTTATTATTAAATTTGCATTTGGTTTCTACTCTGTTGAAACTATTTTCATAGCTGTCATCACTACTTTGAAACTTATCTCGTTGCCAAACAATACCTTTCGCTATTATCGCTAGATAATTGTGGCTGGATAGCTCAGTTGGTTAGAGCATCAAACGAAAATTAAAAAGCCAGACTGTTGAATAATTTGGAGTAGTCTTAATGACTATTTGTGGCTGTTCCTATGCTAAGTCAACAATATCTTCGGATATAAGAATATTGTATAGAAAAATATGGCATGAAAATTCAAATAAAATAAAATAAATAGATAAAATATCAGCCTTAAACATTCTGGTAGTGCATATGCTAGAACCATTTATTACTTTTAGGATATTCATTTTGTCTTTAACTCTTTCAAAATAACACAAAACAAAAATGTAGCCTTTTGATAAAAAACTTTTTTGTTAGGTTTACAGATTGTTAATACTCTTATTTAAAACAAGTTTACAAAGTTGTTTCCAGCCTATGGAACTCATAGTTGATAACTTTATTATAAAACACTGGTAAAGCAAGAAATATTTTATAAAAATAAAATACTATTGCATTCTTTAGATAACGTTAAGCACGTATGTATCTAATCTAAAAACTCAACAGTTGCTAACCGGCAGACAAATAGTGAAAAAGGTTTTTCGGTCAAAACTCATTTATTACTTTTACAAACTTTTGTACACTTCTCATTCTCCTGTACAAAAAAATTTACTGAGAGATACACAATCAAAAAATAAGTTACCAGGTATGATTAGTTACCAAGTATAACTCGTTACCAAGTATCATTAGTTGGCATGTTGCTTAATGATTTTTTGCTCTAAAAGGACGATGTACAAAAATTTATAAATTTTGCAAATACAAAACTTAAACCATATTGTTTAAACAACGCATGAAACATATTGCATAAACAAATTTTAGTTTATAATTCATATACAAAACATATATTGGTAATAGAATATTTTTAATCTACATTGTCACAGATTAAAAGCTTCAATGCCTTGACGTGTCTAAAACATATCTTGAGAGACATTTTTTGTAAAGAAGTTTCATTACTTGATTAAGTGTATTATTTGTTTAACAAGAAGAGATTAGAAAAAGTTTTTTTTGAATTTGGTCACGTGGCTGAATTTAAAATGATTTTTAACCTTAATTATAATTTAAGCTTAAAGTCTTTTATAAAATTAATTTTTTGAATTCGAAAATTCACTACTTTATTAAGTATATTATTTGTTCAACAATTTAAACGTAAACAAAAATGATTTCAAATTAAGCTATAGCACCCAGATTGTGAATGGTGAACATCCTCTCGAAATTGCATTTCATTGAACAGTCCATAAAATTATTAAACAAAATTATTTGATTTATTTACAACAAATAAGTTTAGTTGCTATCCCAGCTTAAAGTAAAAACATGTTTAGTTGTTAAAAAAGCTAAAAAAAAAATTTCAGAAAGAAAATTTTTTAGCTGTTATAGTAGATAACATGTTATATTTGATATGATATATTAAATTTAGATATCTCTTACTTTTTTATAAACTATAATCAACATACTATAACATAAGTTACAGTTAAAGGTTGTAAAGCATGACGCTAATGAATACAAAACATATCATTAGTGAAAACCTATTATAAAATGTCATTCTGAGTGTATTTAAATAATGAGAGTTGTTAAAAATTATCGTTATGAAATATTATCAATAGGATGCTCGATCTGTAACGGTTGTTTTTTCCAGAAGTTTTTTAAAGTCATTTTAAACCTTGTTGTCGACACCCGTGAAGCGCTTTTAAAACTACGATTTCCTACACAGTAAAGTAATGGAGCTACAATGCCATCCAAAAACGTCATTATTTTCATAAATAATGTCACATCATTTTCAATTGAAGTGTTATGATATTTTTTGTTAAAGCATGAGCTGTAACACAAAGAATTTAATAAATAATAAACACAACTTGGACCCCAACAAATTAAAAAACAAAATATAATTAAAAACACTCTGATGGATTTATTTATATATGTGAACTTTAAATTTTTGCTTATTCTTTTTCTCTTTTGTACATTCCAGGCTTTTTTGAAGATCATCATATAAAGTGTAATCGCTATAAAAAAAGGAACGCAGGTGTTGCAAATCAACATAGAAGCCGTCCAAACATCTGTTGGATTATAGTAACAGTTACTGGTTTTATTAGCAAACGGTATCAAGCATAAACCGAGCGTGTATATCCACATACATAGTAAAACGATACGCATTCGGTATACAGTCGAATACACTCGGTATTTAAAAGGCATTTTTAGATGCAAGAAACGATCTAATGTGATAATTAACAAGCTCAAACATGCAGCATAGTTAGTTAACATGTACGAAAATCTGTATAAATCACAAACTAATGAAGATTGAACATTGCTTCGTTTTAATATATACAATGGAATAACAAAAAAGCCTTGAATTAAATGAGCAAAAACTAAGCTTGACACTGCAATATTTGATGATTTGTGCAACTTTTGACTTAACAAAATTATAACTAAACAATACGAGTTTATACTTATAATAAGAAAGGCCAGAAACGACAAACACGTATCGGTAGAGATTAATGTTGTTGTCTGTGATATCATTGTCTATATTTATGAGTATGCGCTATATTTATAAAAATCGAAGCATTTCAATAAAAACATATATTTGATAAATTGTTCTCATAAAATTCACATTTTTTACAAATTTAAAAACTCGTCAAAACATAACGCTAACTTTTGTCAAATAATGACGTTTTTAAAACTTTATAAAAATAAAGCATTAGGCAGTTTATACAAATAAAGTTATTTCAATCAATTTCCTTATCGTTAAGTATGACATTAGTAAGCGAATTATGTTCTTACTTTTTGTTTGATTTTAAAGAACAAGTTGGTATAAAAAATATATTTTGCGTAATTTTGCCTTTAATTGCGTATTTTGCAATGGGGATATTTTCCTGTCTCGGTAAATATTTATAAAAATCTTTAAGAAAAATTAAAATAGCATACAAAAATTGCTACCAAAAAAGCTAAAAATTTATTTAACAAATGTATTTATTATACCAACAGAATTAGGTTAGTTTATTTGATTACAAACTCGTAAATCGAGTGACATAATAAGGATAAAAAACATGCAAGCACATGAACACCAAAGCAAACATTATTACTGACATGGTACTAAGATATACTTTTCATTTATTCAACAAACAATTTTTTTTTTATTATTAAGGATTTTATTAAAAAATAGAAACAAAATGTTTCTACTATTTAAATTAGGGTTGATTTTCAAAAACACGATTTTCAAAAATTTTCAAATAAAACGTTACCGATAAAAAAAACTTTCTGATTCGGTGAAACTATCGATAGCTGAACTAATTTTGAAAATTTAAATTGCATTTTTAAAAGTTAAACTAATTTCGAAAAAAAAAGTATTTTTGATAAGATAAATTAATTTCAAAAACTTTGAAATTAATTTATCTTATTCAAAAAAAGTTGAATTTCCAAAAGCTAACTGAATTTCGATTTTTTTTTTTTTTTTTTTTTTACAACTTTTACTTATAATAACGCTCTCAATTCTCGGGGATTTAAAGATAAGATTGATTTAATTCCATCTAATAATCATGGATCAATTATGCAGTTGACGACAAACCACCTCACGCCCACTCATTGGAAAATGTCTTACAAAAAAACTCGGGACCTTTTATTAAATAATGGGAAGATTTTCAAAGATGGTATAATCATAAAAACAATCATATATTTCTTTTTCAAGTTTATCATTAATTTCAGTTATATTTCTACATGATTTTTCTGTTATTATCTATTTATTTTGCTGTTAACTAAAGTATCGTTGTTTGCTAATAATGGCGTTGATTGTTCCAAAAATGATTTTACGGTATTGTCAGTGAAAGAGCCTGTTAGCCGTTTAAAACGATATTTTGGAGACCTTAATAATTCACTTTGTAAAAATGAGAAGCGATTCGATATTCCATTTAGCAGAGAGGACAAAGTTGAAAACCTTTTTCCGCTAAAAAGTTTTTTTAGCTCTTTTATTAGATGTATCAAATCATACATATCATCTAGGACCTTAAACTCATTAGCAGACCGAAGGTAATCATTTAGGGGAGAGTTGCTTTAATTGGAACATTTAAGGAATAAATATTTATTAACCAAAGACGGCTTAACTATGAAAACGTTCATGATTTGATTAAAACAAACAGACAACCCTATTATAATATTTTAATTATAATTTGACTTAGTTGATTGCACTGTTGTTGGGAATAAATTTGTTTTTGCTAAGTCAGCTTTTTTTGTTCCAATCAAAGCAACTGGTTCCCTGAATTGGAATACTTTGATTCCTTGATCAGAAAAGGTTGTTTCTTTTAAAAAAAACCAGTAAAATCAACAAATTGATATAAAATGATTTTTATCTTTACAGTGAAAATATAAATAGTTCATTTAAAATTTATAATAGGATTAATATTACCCTGGCAAATTGAAATTCTACAAACAAAAAATTGTATAAAAGCTTCAACTATTATGACGTTTTCTTAATGTATTGATTAAAAATCACTAAACAGAGTATTATTTTTAAGGTCTATGGTTGTTACTAAGTATTTTTAAATCGCGCTTAAACATTTCTACAACCCTTTGATTTTATTACTGATTAAGTAAGGAAAATTTCATAGTTGGAATCTAGGAAACTTTGGACTATTTTGTTATATCACTGCAATACCATGCTAGCAGCAACTTATAAGATAAGTTTATATTGTTATTTGCATTTTAAATCCCATCAAATTCATCACAAAAAACCGTATAACCTATAGCAGTATAGTTTACCTAGCGCAATCAATATAGAGTAAACACAAAAACAGATCACCGAAAAAAATGATGCAAAAAAACTTTAAACTAATAGCGCGCATGCATCTTTTGAGGGATAACTCTCAAAATCTGTCAAAACGTAAAAAATAAGACGCTCGACAAGAAAAATGAAAAATAAAACCACAACTTATTTTTGTTCAAAATGAATACAAGTGTTCCAATTAATGCGCTGTTCCAATTAAAGCAACTCTCCCCTATTTATTTAGAAACTTATAGAGGTTATTGTTTACATATTTCAGCGGTTAAGAAAACTCAGTTTTTGATGGATGCACACAAAATACCAAAAAAAAAGCAGCATACAAAATACCAAAAAATAAAAAGAAATAATAATAATAAATAAATTGAAAAACTTTTGTAGAAAAAGTTCCAATTTAACCAACACCGGTTCTCTATGACAAAACCTGATGGTCTTCTTGGAGAATTCGCC
>NC_088929.1:25532500-25627500 GCF_038396675.1 Hydra vulgaris
TGTACTACTAAGTAACTACATGTGCCTCTAAGAGATTAGTTGTACAGCCGTCTCTTGGAAGAAATCCATGTTGAGAATTCATGAAGAGTCTTTTTTCAAGGCAAGGTTTCATCATCCTCTTGTGCATCAAACTTTCCATTATTTTACAGGGTACTGATGTGAGAGAAACTGGCCTGTAGTTTGACCATTTCTTTCAGCTTCCATTTTTAAATATAGGAATTATGTTTGATATCTTCAATAGGTTAGGAACTATGAAAAAAATCACTGCTTTCAGCCAGTGATTTTTTGAAAATCATTGCTAGTGACCTAGTTATTACAGTGGCATAGTGTCTAATAACACGTGGATGCATGTTATCATAGGCTTTTGACTTTGTCTCAATGAGCTCTTCTAGATTTTGCTGAACAGATTTAATTGTTATTTCTGCTTCACTCCATTTCTGTTCGGTTCTCAATGATTAGCATCTGATGTAATGATTCAACAGCAAATACAGACTGGAAATATACATTAAGTAAATGAGAAACTTTATGACTGTCTGTTGTAAGATTTCCATAGTTCATCTACCAGCTGTGAGATATTTGCGCCAAAGGTTTCTTTTCTATTCCGCTGCTTTCAACTTCTGGCATATTCCATAGTTTTTTTTGTAGCTCGAACAGTGTTTTAGCTGAAGGTATGTGTAGAGTGACCACCTCTTTGATTTTGTCAACAAACACCTGGTAATTGTTATTTACAGAACGGAAGTTGAAAATTGTCACCCAGCCATAGGATGTGATTAATCTTTTCTGTTCTTCTTTAACAGAAGTGCTGTTTGTAGCAAATGAGCCAGTGAGAAAGTAGTGGGCTTAACCTGCTGGTGTGTAGCCATTTTTGTTTCATTTGCTGGGATATCAACTTTTATGTAGATGGCTATGCCACCTCCTCTGCTTCCTTGGTTTTTGTTATAAAGTTGGTAGCCAGGAAGTGGAGAATCTGATGCTTGATCAAACCAGGTCATAGTGAAGAAAAGCAAATGTGGTTTATTTTCTGCTCATTATCAATTCTCTCAATAAGTTCATCTCATTTGACTTTGTTTAGCAAATGAGGATTGTTAACTAATATATTAGACTCTCTCTCTCTTTTTAATTTTTATTTCAGTTGCTGCCAGGTTAACATAAGTGTTCCGTTTTACTATATCGAGATAAGAATGATTGGCTGCTGTTGCTGGTTTAATGGTTACTCCATTGATTTGGTCTCTAAGATCATTGATCTCTTTGTAATGCTGCTGTTTGATTTGGACTACCATTAACATAATTTTGATTATTTCAACAACTTTATCTTTGTAATTTTTGTCAAACGCATTATTATTGATGGTTACTCCTATTTTCTCCTGCTCTAATTAATCATAACTTCAATAGATTTTTTATTGATTCATTTTACATTTATGGATTCTTGTAGATTTTTGTAGTTAATTTGCAATTGTATACACCAATTCAAATCCATAGGAGGAGGGGTACCACTCTACAGCAGTGGATTACCTCTGGGTCATAAAGTATTTCAATGTATTTAATATTAATTTTACCTTATTAACACAAATAAAACTGTAAGTTTTTGTGTTTCTCTCTCTCTCTCTCTCTCTCTCTCTCTCTCTCTCTCTCTCTCTCTCTCTCTCTCTCTCTCTCTCTCTCTCTCTCTCTCTCTCTCTCTCTCTCTCTCTCTCTCTCTCTCTCTCTATATATATATATATATATATATATATATATATATATATATATACTATATTCAATACTATATTCAATACTATATTCTTTTCTTTTTCCTTCCATCATAGCCACGTAGTTAAGAAAAGGTTTATTTTTATTTATTATAGTATTATTTAACCTAAAAGTACAAGATATTAATATAAAAATCATTTATAAACTAAATTTCACCTTTTAAATCAAATGTACGGACAATTTTTTGGTTTTAAAATTTTTAAAACTTTTAAATAAGTTAATTATAATTTAAATTGTCGGGAGAAAAGATGGTGTATCGTTTTTATTTGTTTTCTTGTGCGCTATCTATTGGTTTGATTTATTTTTTTCTATCATTTAAAGTTTTAGAGCTTTTTTCAAAAAACCTTATTTTTCATTAATGTACGGACAATTATTTTGCCCACTGTATATATGTTTACATATATATATATGTTTATATATATATATATATGTTTATATATATATATATATATGTTTATATATATATTTATATGTTTACATATATATATGTTTATATAAATATATGTTTATATATGTAATATATATATATATATATATATATATATATATATATATATATATATATATATATATATATATATATATTCTTTTGTTACTTTTATATTAATGGATTCTTGCAGATATGCCAAGTGTAAAATCTATTATAAACTCGCACAACAAATACATTTTATGCAACGATACAAACTCTAATCAAGAACACTGTAACTGCTTTAATAAAAATCTCTGACCATTGTTCAATGTTTAACAAGCAACATTGTATATCAAGCAATTGTAACCTAATGAAATTGTCTCCTAATGAAAAATCCTACATTGGTATAAGTGAGTCCTTTTAAAGTTAAGATAATTACTAATTAGTTATTAATTAATTAATAAGAAATAAAGGCTAATCACATTAAATTTTTTAATATTTCTAAATACAAAAATGATACTGCGCTCTAAAAGTAGGTATGGAAGTTAAAAAAAGCTAATGTAGCTCCTATAGTTAAGTGGAAAACTCTTAGGCGATGTAAAGCAACAGTATAATCCAACATATAAATCTTGTAAATTATGTCTCACCGAAAAATATGAAACCCTAGATTATAAAAATACTAATCTATTGAATAAAAGGAGTGAGGTTATTTCTTAGTGCTGACATAGAAACAGATTCCTTCTTTCCCAATTTGACACTGGCCATTAGAAAAGATGTTTTTCCATATTATCAATATTATTGTTACTATCATATTGTTATTATTACTATTGTTATTATTATTATTATTTGACGCCAGAACTTATTCCATTGATTTTTTGGAATTTTGTAACGGTTTTTTAATTGTACATTTTGACTGTCTTTTTTGTGATTTAAATATATGGCTGATGAGTGCTAAAAATGGCATGAAACTTTAAGTACCATCAATAAGTTTTTTTTTTAAATCTAGCTTTAAGTTGATAAAGTTGTTTAATTTATACTGAAAACAGTTTGATAACCATTAACTCTTACACGATGATGTACTATAACAAAAAAATCAACCCTGCATATGCCTATTGGTAAAAAGAGCGATTTATTGGACCAGGCCATTTGTCCCATTTATTGAGACCTGATCATTGAATGGAACAAAAAAATTATTGAATAGTACAAATATAAAAGATTGAAAAATAAAAAGAGGTCAGTAATAAGTTTTAAGTAAGTTAAGCAGTAAAGGTTGTTTCTACCACTAGGTATGCCAAAAAGGTTATGCAAATGGTTTACATGTGAGACAAATATGTCCGCATATTGGCAAACCTAACAAACTTTTTTATTTTAAAAACCAAAATTACTCAATGAATTTTATTTAAAATAGAATACATTTAATTAATAGAATATAATTCTTTTAAGTAAAACAAAATAGTGCAGTGTAAAAACTTAGATTTCCATTAACATAAATTATATAAATTAACATAAGTTAATTACTAGCTTATTAAGTATCTAATTTACTTAAAAAAACTCAACAACAAAGCAACTTATTAGTGATAAAAAATTAATTTTACGTGTTAAACCAACACACTAAAAACAACACTTATTGCTTTTTGCAAAATACTAAGTAATAAAAATTAAGTATATTAAAGTGTAAAAGATATTAAAATTTAACTTCACATAACTCGCACTCATAGTAACACTTCTTGCTGTTGCTATTACAATTATTACATATCTACCATTGACAAGCAGCCCCAACAAAATTTTTCCAGTTGCATTTGCATAATTTGCAAGTATTTTGTTGTTGTTGGTTAATGCATGTTTACAGATGACACAATTAAAAAATCTACTGAGTTTTCTGTTTCTTTCACTTTTCTGAAGTCAATTTTTCTTTTTTGTTTTATTGTCCTTTTTTTTACCAGTTTCAACATTTTTTTAACTATTACTGTCTTTTCTGGAGCTTTAGTTAATATAGAATTTTACCCTGTTGTCTTCTTTTTCTAGAATCTTTTTTTGGAGGTGCTTTAGGGTATGACTGAATGGTTTCCGGACTAACTTTTTTGACTGATGATTCAGAAAAATCAACTTAATTGTTTTTTTGTATAAATGTTGATTATCTGATTAAAAACCCTTTTAGAATAAATTAAAACATAGTAGAGTCTTCAAAAAACTCTAACGCTGTCATAGATACTTCATTCCAATTTTGTTAACCAATCTAAAGTGTAAGAAAATGAAACAATCCGCACAACTTAAAATCATAACTAAAAATCAAGTAATATTTGAAAGTAGAAAAAAAAAAAATATAAATTGCCTGCAAAAATGTAAAGATTTAAACATGTAGTGAAGGATATAAGAAATTCTCCGAATAATAATAAAAGACGAAAATTGCGTCTGTGAAAATTAAAACAAAGCTAAGTAATGAATGTAAGATAATATAGCATAAAAGTTCCTTGATAATAGTAATAATATGAAAATCAGCGGATAAATCATATATTAAAAAATATTGTAATAAGATTAACGAAATACTAAAAGAAGACCAGATAAATTTAAGCCAAATGAATGGTTAAAAAATTATTTTGGATGATAAAGCAATAATATTAGTCGTGATATAAA
Source organism: Hydra vulgaris (assembly GCF_038396675.1). NCBI lineage: Eukaryota > Metazoa > Cnidaria > Hydrozoa > Anthoathecata > Hydridae > Hydra > Hydra vulgaris. Next base: position 25,537,293 of record NC_088929.1, read on the forward strand.
AACGATGTACAAAGCGGGAAAAATATTATTTAGAAGTAAAGTCTTCTCTACAGTCCGAATTAAAGGTAACTTTGAGACCATATTTAAATCGAAGTTTCCGAAAAAGTAAAGCTTTCTCTACGGTCCGAATTAAACATAATTTTGAGACCATAACAAAAATAAAAACAAAAAAATGTCTATCAACAAAACATGTCGAAAGCCACTAGTCAAAAAGAATCGCTCTTCTATATATTTATATGAATCCTAAAATGAAAAAACAATCACACATGATAACCACATATACATAACATACAAATTTACATTTAACATTCCAACCACATACTATATATTAAAAGAAAATATTACCTAAATAAGAATGATTTCAAACAAAGATAGTTTATCTTATAAAAGAACAAAAAGCATGCAAATGATGTAAAAAGGCTATATGTGCATAAGGGTGTATAGGTGTAATGTGTAAGTCCGTGCTGTTTATGTCGTTCAGTAGAGTCTTATGTTGTTAGTAACCAGCGTAAAAGATTTATCCCTTAACTACACCAAGCCAGCCCAGTCACACTCCAGAAAACCATGATGGATTAAACACCTATGCATGGATTTATAACTGACTTATGACTAAAAAACTAGCCCATGCGTCTTCCAGAGACAAACAACTTCTTTCGCAGTGGCAGTAATTGTGATTTGGAAAATAGTCGTGCTCGATGACCGTAACACTAACCCTTACGGGCTAGGCCCAATATTATTTATAAACTTTGGCATATAATTCTGACATATATAAAATTCTTCGAATGGTCACACACAAGCAGTGAACGCCTGAGGGAAGAAATGAAGTACATTAGAATAAAGGAGAATTATTATTCAAACAAAGCATATTTTGACAGTTGTCAAGACAAAAATAAAGATTAATAGAGGAATATTTAAAATATAAATAAGACAGACAACTCACCTAAACAGTACTAACAGTAATAATAAAATAAAAAAATAAATAAATCGTTATATAAATACTAATATGAACTAAGATATACAAAAAATATATCACCAAACAAAAAATAAATAAAACAAAAAATACATTAAAAAATAAAAAGTATGCATACAACAATGAAAGGCCTCAGAATGGAAAAAAACATTAATGCCAATGTGTAAACATAATTTGTGTAGTGATTAAGTAATAAACATCTCCTCAGAGTCGCGTCTATTATTACTGGCGTTTCGATGAGGATCAGCACTTATAACTAGTTTATCCCGCCAGACAAACGTCATTGCCACGTCATATGCTTTACCCCGCGAATATGTTTATTACTTAATCACTACACAAATTATGTTTACACATTGGCATTAATGTTTTTTTTCCATTCTGAAGCCTTTCATTGTTGTATGCATACTTACTATTTTTTAATGTATTGTTTTTTTTATTTATTTTTTGTTTGGTGATATATTTTTTGTATATCTTAGTTCATATTAGTATTTATATAACGATTTATTTATTTTTTTATTTTATTATTAGTGTTAGTACTGTTTAGGTGAATTGTCTGTCTTATTTATATTTTAAATATTCCTCTATTAATCTTTATTTTTGTCTTGACAACTGTCAAAATATGCTTTGTTTGAAAAATAATTCTCCTTTATTCTAATGTACTTCATTTCTTCCCTCAGGCGTTGTGTGACCATTCAGTGAACTTTATATATCTCAGAATTATATATATGCCAATGTTTATAAATAATATAAACCAAACACATTTTAATTTCTTATTTATATTATAAACTGTAACTTTTAATAACACTGTCTTACCTGCATTAAAGATACATTCAAGTTTGTATTTATATTTTAATTGAATTTCTAACAAATTATAAAAAAACATGGACACAGTATGTTCATTTAAGGCAGTTGCATGAGATAGGCTGACCTTTTCTGGTTTTCATAGTGATAATTTTTGATGACGCATTAAACAACTGTCCACCCATTGCTTTCCTGCCATTTTATTTAGGCGCAATGAATCAAGTATATTTATTGAATTCAATACAACACTATACTTGTAAGCTAACTACCTAGTTTGTAGTTTAGTTAAACTGTAACACATATTTGAAGACATGCAATTAATTTTAAAATATAAATACAGGTGGAACTGTATTACCCATTGCATCCATGAAAGCCAACATCGCTACCAACAACCCTCTTTCTGCTGAAACAACATGACCAACTCGCTTAGCTCCACGAGTTAAAATAATCTTTGGAGGGTCTGTAACTGTTATTAATTCTGTTTCTTTTGCATCAAAAATACATTCAGGTTTTAAATTGAACTAACAAATTTTCAAAAAAAACACACACAGTATGTTTATTAAACATGGACTTAGTATGTTTATTAAACATGGACACTTTATGTTTATTAAACATGGACATTGTATGTTTATTAAAGGCAGTTGCATCAGTAAGGCTGACTTTTTCTGGTTTTTGTAGTAATAATTTTTGATGGTGCATCAAAAAAACTGTTGATCTATTGCTTTTCTGCCATTTTATCTGGGTGCCATGAATCAGGAATATTTTTTGAATTTAATGCAACACTATACTTGTATGCTAACTACCTAGTTTGTAGTTTAGTTAATTTGTAACACATATTTGAAGACATGCAAATAATCTACAAGAAAACTTTCATCATAAGCGTGAAAAAATTTCCTATTTCCTACTTTTGCTATGTATTTAAAGTTTTCTGGCAGCTTTAGAGATCATTCCATTTTTACAACTCTACCTACTGTACAGCTCTACCAACTGTGGATTTTGATAAATTATATTTTTAGCTGCATCTCATTCAACATACCCTTAAGAGCACTTTTGACTGCATCTTCAACATCTAAAGAATTTTTTCTTAATAAAATATAAAATGTATACTATATGGTACAACAGAAATCTGAAGAATCACAATAGTTTGTTAAAATAGATTGTTAAAACCTTTTTATAAGTACTCACAGGGAACCCACAAAATTTTTAATGTAAATAAAAACTAGAGTTCTTAAATATATCTTTATATCTAATTAAATAATTAAATATTCTAAAAAAAATTTTAACTTTCAAACAAACATTTAATTTTTAACTAAAGCATTGGCCACACTTGTTAAGAACTGCACCATCAGAACTCTGATTAACATTAAATGAAACAAAAATATGTGTGGCAGTAACTAAGTTGCCGAATATATTTTTTTGTTTTTTTCTCAACAGTTTGATCCCAAAGTGCTGAGACAAGTTGTGTTCATTTTAAACAGAATGATAAAAAAAAATATTTGGGCAGAATTTTTTTAAGTAAAACAAAATAATAAATGTACACCGAAAAAAACAAACTTTGTTGTTTTACTTGAAGGTTGCTGTCTCCATGTTAGCCAATCTCTCAAAGTTTTAAAAAAATATGCCACAATCTACAGACTGTATAATTTATTCAAGCATTTAATTCCAAAGAGTTTTAGAAAATGACATCATTGTAGAATTTTTTTCTTTTAAATCAATATTATTTGTTTTTGTTTTATTTGTTTTTTAAAATAAGCGCTTATTATCAATCATATGACTTTTCCATAAATTTGATAAGAAGCTAAACAAAAGAATTTTATTTTATAGAGTGTGTGAGAACCAAATAAATTTAAGATTTTTATGTTAAAATATAATAAATATATTAAAAAGAATTTGATCACCTTATTATATGTTCTGAACCTTATTTTATTTTATGTAAACAATGTGAACTTTTTTTCTAAGCCATTTATCACTATGACATTTTTGTTCTCCTATCGAAATGACATTTTACAAATTCTTAAATTTTTAATTAATAAAGAATTTTGGTAAACGACATCATTTATTAGAAATATCAGCTGAATCTTTAAATTTTTAGTTAGAAAATATTTAGAGATTTTACACTTAACAAATTTACAGACAGCTTTTTATCAATTAAAGTAATAATTAATGTTTTATGGCAATAATTCAAGACAGATGGTGATTAAAATTGTCAATGTGTAGCACATTTTAAAAAACATATTATATTTAATAATTCCCAATTTATGTCGTATTTGGCAAGTATTTTACATTAAAACTCTTAAAATTACAAATCAAAAAACTACCAAATTTGAAAATAAAAAGTTTTTCATTAAACAATTTCAGTTTTAAAATTTACTTTATTCAACTTTAAAATTTATTGGGGGATAGGAAGGGGGTGGGGTGCCTCCACCCCCTCCCGTTCCTCAAAGATTGTGATTTTCAAGTTATAGTTGATTTTTTAACAAATTTAGTCAGTATTTTTTAGGGATTCACCCCCTCATTTTATTTGTAGAATCGCCTCTGCTTGTAACCAATGAAATGCTGTTAATTAAACTTTCTTTGCTGTTAATTAAACTTTCTTTGCTGTTAATTAAACTTGACAAGGTTAACACTTTCACTACCAACCATTTTAACAAAATTTTTTACGCTGCAACCGCACATTTTTTTTGAATAAAATTTGGAAGGCATAACATTGACAACTAATTAAAATTCGAATAGTAAATCTTTTTAAAAGCATAACTAACTATATATCAATAAAAACCTAAACAAATGAACTTTTTAATTAAATAAGTTTTTAACACGAATCATTGAACAATAAGAAATGCAAAGTGCTTAAAACCATTGTTTTATAAATAGTAATTAAAACATTAAGTTCAAAACAAAATTCATTCAATGTGTAAAAAGAATGTTTTTCGAGATGAAAAAAAGACATTTTAAATTACTTAGCTAAATATTTATACACTTTTACTAATTTAATTTTACAGTATTAACGCTGCTTTATTTTAGAACTAAATTTAAAGATTTTTTTAATCAAAGATTACTCAAGATTTTGTCAAGATTTAACTTTGTCAAGTGATTTTTATAATAACATAATATGACTCTTATTTATGATTTTAGTTTTTGATTACATAGAGAATTAATTAAACCTTAAGAACAAACAAATTATATGTGTCTAGAGTGAAAATTTATGTACAAAACAAGATAAATTGTGAAGCATACTCGAAAGCTACTACAAGTGGCTTGCGGTCAAAATTTGAAAAAATGTTAATTAAAGTAAAAATCAAAATTTAAAAAAAGTGTTAATTAAAACAAAATAATATTTTAACAGAATCTTAATAAGGATAATAATCATTTAATAACAATAAATATAACACAAAAAATAATTTATAGCAATAGACGAGCTTAAAATATCTGAAATATTTCACATTTTTAAAGTTCGCATTAAAAATGTAAATTTTATTTACATTTTTAAACTTTAGAAATGCGAAATTTAGAAAAAAGAAATTTTACAGTAATTTAGGATAAAAAAAAAACTTTTATATAAAATAAGTAACTAAACAAATTTAATTTAATAAAATTTTTTTTTATTATTATAGATTTAACAATCTATAATAATAAAAAAAAATTTTATAACTTGATAAAAAAAAAAAAATTTCAGATTTCTTATCAAAATTCTACAATGACGTCATTTACTAAAACTCTTTGGAATTAAAGGCGCTTGAATAAATTATCAAGTCAGTAGATTGTGGCATATATTTTAAAGACTTTGAGAGATTGGCTAACATGGAGACGGAAAGGTGCGAGTAAAACAACAAAGTTTGTTTTTCTTGGTATACATTTATTATTTTGTTTTACATAAAAAAATTCTGCCCAAACATTTTTTTTTAATCATTATCTTTAAATTGAACACAACTTGTCTCAGCACTTTGGGATGCCTTAAAAACTGGAGTTAATAATGTGTTTTTTTCCATGCTATATATATTTTAGTGTTTTTATTATATTTTTACCTTTTAAATTTTTTAAATATAACTAGGTTCAGTGTTCAAAAAATTTTTTAAACATTATTGACTTACAATTTAAAACTTAATTAAAAAAATTAATAAATAAAAAATTAATAACAGTAAATTAGAAAATAACATACTTTTACGTTTTTTTAGGTTAGCTTGCTGTACTTGACTAATCTCATCTTCAGAGGTGTCAGAGTATATGACACTGTTTGTTTGTGAGACTTTTGCGATACAGCTACGAGGACTTTTAATAGCAGCAGACATGCAAGGAGTTGTTGTAGAAGCAGTAGATGTTTGAGAAGACATAGAACTAGAGCTTTGACTGGTAATATGAGCCTGTCTTAAATGAGAGTTCCGGTTAAATCGACGTAATTGAAACGTATTTCTTGATGAGGCCCTCTTAAGAAATGAATGTCATAAAAAATAAAAGATAATAGCATATTGTATATATATATATATATATATTATATATATATATATATATATATATATATATATATATATATATATATATATATATATATATATACATACATACATACATGTATATAATTGTATATGTATATGTATATATATATATATATATATATATATAATATACTATATATATATATATATATATATATATATATATATATATATATATATATATATATATATATATACTATATATATATATATATATATATATATATATATATATATATATATATATATATATATATATATATATATATATATAAGGGCTGTTCATGTGAACACAGGAAAAAAAAATTTTTCTCGGATTTGAATGCATAGTTGTTTATTTTGTGCCATTTGACATAGTAATTGACTGTGGAAAAAATCTTTCCAATCAGATAATGTTTAGGGGGTGCTCAATGACCATAAAGTTTTACGAAAAACGTCAAAAACGTGTAAAAAGTTCCAAAGTTCCAAAAATTTCTAGAACCTGGTTAGTTAGATTTTTTCCACTGAAATATTGTCTGATTGCGTGCTATATAGATTAATTAAAGTGCAGCAGATTAACTGTCATCAGGGCACCAGACTAAAAAATGTCTGCTAATGTTTAAAACAACTGTGTTTATATCATTTTGTTAAAATTTGTATTCATAATTTTAATACTATTATTTAACTCAATTTAGAATTTGTTCAAACAGAATAAAAAGGTTTGCAAGTATAAATATTATTTTTATTTGGAATTTCAGTTTGACAACAAATGTATTAATATTTTGATAGTACCTAACCTTAGTAACCTATTACAGAAAACTAGCATGGTAGTCTGATAGTGTATTGTTTGTTATTAAGTGCAGATAATAATAATTTCTAATTTGAAAATATTTATTTAATTTCTTTAGTAATAATTATTATAATATATTGCTGCAGCTGCATAAACCAACAACTGAATGATAAGTTTGTATAATATGGTATTGAGTTTTGATTTTCTCATAATATTTCAGTTATCATTGAAATGGCAGCATCATCTCGTGTTGCTATCTCTACACGACTTCAAACCAAAATCTTTTTAATTGGACAACCAGAGCCAAATCTTCCAGATAAAGTTCTTCCCTTAACATCTGATGTTTTAAAAACATTTTTTTATCATCTTAATTCAACCAAAAAGTCAGTGCCTGAAAGTCTTAAAACAACTGTTGATGAACTGATTATTATTTGGAATAAAGCCCGTATTCCGACAGCATTTCATCCGAATGTAGTCTTAAAGTTGAAAACTTTAGTCCAGGAATTTAAATTAATTAAAAAAAAAAAATCCAGATTGTCAGATTCTCAGAAATCGAGAGAGAAATCATTTACAGACACCATTGGCCTACTTTTTGACATTGCCCACAAGGATGCTGAAACCATGATCAGAATTGAAGAAGATAAAGAATTTTTATTGGATCAGAGATGTCAGAGAAAAATGGTGATGTTTGGAGAGGACAAAGAACTTTCAAAATTAGAAGAAAGAAATGAAGCAAGGAAACAAGCAGAGAGAGAACGAAAGCTAAAAGAAGAGCAAAGACAATCTGGTGCGAGTGCAATAGTTCCTGTTATTGAACCTTTACATGACGAAAGTTATAGTGATGACAACGATAACGATGCTGTTGATAATGACAAAATGGTTGATAGAGATTTTGAGATAGAAATCCCTGTTTATTACAGACAACAAGTCAGTAAAGCAAGTTCTTCAGGGTCAGCTGAATCAAGTTTAGCAAGTACTCCAAAACGACAATGTATCTTAGATACAATTCTTGACTCGCCTGATGTTTCATCAACATTAGACAGAATTAATCTATCTGACACAAAATTTACTATACTAGCAGCAGCAATTGCAAGGGCTGGTGGACAGAACCTCGATGATGGATCATTGTCACGTTCTACAGTCCGTAGAAAACGAACCTATCATCGATCAAATATTGAAGCCACTGTTCGAACTGAATTCTGCGATTTGGACAAACCACCATTAATCGTCCACTGGGATGGCAAACTGATGATAGATCGTACAAATTCTGCAGCCCCTAAAGCAAATGTTGACCGGCTATCTGTAGGTGTGACAGGTCACAATGTTGACAAAATACTTGGAATAGCAAAACTATCAGCTGGAACTGGAGAAGCCCAAGCAAAAGCAGTTATTCATCTGCTTAATTTCTGGGACATAATTGGTGATGTTATTGGAATGAGTTTTGATACTACAGCCTCTAACACTGGCTCCAAAAATGGTGCATGTGTAGTTCTAGAGAAATATATAGGTAGAAATTTGTTATATTTCGCTTGCAGACACCATGTTCATGAGATCATCTTTTCCAGAGATTTCAGCAATATTGGCCCAAAGTTAATCAAGGAAATTTTAAACCTCTGGATGACATTCGAATGAAAATACCCCTGGTGCAAGAACTACAAAATGAAGTGATTGCATTCCTCAAAGAAAACCTGCATGTTAAAATGCCAAGGGATGACTACAAAGAAATCATGGATCTCTGTCTGTTAATACTTGGAAAACTGCCTGATCAAGAAGAGAAAAATTATCATTTCAAGATCCCTGGTGCTTATCACATGGCTCGCTGGATGGCCAAGGTTATTTATTGTTTTAAGATTTATTTATTTCGTGAAGAGTTCAAGTTGATCACAAAAGAGGAAAAAAATCTCTGTGAATTTTGCTTATTTGCTAGTCTGGTTTATGTAAAATCTTGGATATCATGCACAAATGCCAGCGATGCTCCAGTTAATGACTTGTTTCTGTTTCAGCAACTTAAGCAGTTTGCAGTTGTGAATAAAACGATTTCCGAAGCAGCAGTCAAGAACTTTCAAAACCATTTGTGGTACCTTTCACCAGAATTGGTCCCACTAGCTTTGTTTTCAAACAAACTTCAAACGGAAGAGAAGCGAAAAATGATTTTCAACATGAAATTTCACGGTGAGAACTGGTCTGAAAGGTTGATCAAATTAAAGAACATTGAAAGTCTAGAGAAGAAATCTCTGGACATGCTGGTGACATCAGTTTCAGCAAGTGCGTTGCGGTCAATGAAGGTTGATATTGATTTTCTGTTCAACAACGATCCAGCTACCTGGAATGATTCCCCAGAATACCAAGAAGGAAAAAATTTAGTATATTCATTGAAAGTAGTAAATGATGCTGCCGAACGATCTGTGGCTTTAATGTCGATGTTTAATGAATCGATTACAAGGAATGAATCTGAAATGCAGAGGTTAATTCAGGTGGTTGAGGATCACAGAAAGCGAGTGCCAGATGCCAGAAAGTGTACTCTGAAGAGTTATAGTCCTCGCTAGCATTAACAATGCACGAACTATAACATTACGATAATTAAATGTTAATTGCTCATGTTTTTTTCACTAGGATTTTTGACAAAGAGTCAAAAATCCTAGTGTTTTATTTTGGAAAAATTCTGATATAACAAAAACCGCAGAACTTTAGTCGTATTGCAGTATTTTATTTCATTAATTTCTCTGCTAATAAACCAGTCTAAAGTGGATGTGGATTGTAATTTGTATTCAGAATTTAATATTTAGAGATAATTAAAACTGATCAAATCTGAAAAATCTAATTAACCGGGTTTTAGAAATTTGTGGAACTTTGTTACTTTTTCCATGTTTTTCACATTTTTTGTAAAACTTTATGGTCATTGAGCACTCCCTAAACATTATCTGATTGGAAAGATTTTTTGCACAGTTAATTACTATGTCAAATGGCACAAAATAAACAACTATGCAATCAAATCTGAAAAAAAATTTTTTTTTGGACAGCCCTAATATATATATATATATATATATATATATATATATATATATATATATATATATATATATATATATATATAGTGTAGAAAATAATAAAAACGCAGTAAACCTTACAATATATATATATATATATATATATATATATATATATATATATATATATATATATATATATATATATATGCATATGTGTATATATATCAGAAGTGTACACTCATGGTTGCCCAATGGTACCAGGCTATCAAATTTTGTGAAGGGCGACTAAAAATATTCCTACGGTGCAATAAAGCGACAATTGATTTTTATCCACAGTTCTAGCTTTTTTTTTTTTAAGAATTCTATAAAAAGAAAGTAATAATAACTAAAATAATAATAAAACTAATAAAAATCATCAAAAATAATAATAAAATTATATTTTAAACGTCACAGTGCCAAAGTTTGTTTTCTGCATTTTCAAATATTAATTAGAACTAAAGAAAATTGTACAATCATTTAAACGTATTTAAAAAATACTTCCTAAATAAAAACTAAAAAGTTTTATTGTTTAAACAAAAATTAATATTTCATTTTTATTTTTTACAATTTTTTTTTAAGGATTTAGAGATAAAGTAATAGAACAAAATTTGTCTAAAAAAATAATTTGAAAGGCCTTGCTAAGAAGCTTTTATTTACAGCTCATATTTATTTTATTTAATTTTAATGGGAGATGCGGAAGTTATCGGATAAATCTGAATTTAATTATTTGAGCATAATAATTTGCTTTTGTGGTTTTATGCGTAGGCATAAACATTCTGTGAAATATAAACTTTATTATTTGAAATACAATTACTTAAAATGAGGTTAAATGCAGCTGAACGAGAATCTTTTCGAAAGCGACTCAAAATGTTTTTTTGTAAATAAATCTAATATAAAAAAAAAAAAAAAAAAATCGTAAATCATTTTGAAAAGGAAGGATTTGATCAAAGTACAATATATGATAACCTAAAAAGACTTGAAACTGTTAACTCCTTTTCTGATAGAAAGCACCCTGGTCATACAACGTCCTGGACTAGATAAAAACAAGTTTTAAATTTGGTGCAAATCAATCAACAATTGGTTGTCAATTAAAAAAAAAGAACATTAAATATAAAAAACATGAAAATAGTCCAAAATACACTATAGAACAACAATTAAAGGCAAAGAAAAGACGCAGCAAACTAGTTAACCAACTCTATAACACAAAAACACTACTGGTAGATAAAGAAAAATACTTTTTTTTTGCAGGGGACAAAATACCTGGAAATTCTGGATACTACACAAAGAACAAAAAAACATGCCCAGAATGTCTTCGTTTTATAGAAATAGAGAAATTTCCAAAAAAATAATTAATGTAGATAGCTATATCTGACCGTGGTATGTCCGAGCCATTGTTTTGAGCCAACTTCTTCCATTCATTCACAAGTATAATGGAAACTTTGACTATTTATTTTGGTCAAATTTAGCAAGTTCTCATTAACTAAAGATTCTCTAAATTGGATGGACCAATATGTCTATTGCGTTGATAAAGAATCCAATCCCCAAATGTGCCTCAAGCACGACTAATTGAAAACATTTGGGGATATTTAGCACAGAAGGTTTACGAGGAAGATTGGCAAGCTTTAACAGAGCAAGTTTTGATTGATCAGATTAAATTAAAACTACAAGAAATCGATTTAAATTTTTACAGTCGCTTATGAAAGGCGTCAGAGCAAAATTGAGATCAATTGCAGATGGTGGTGTTTTTTCATTTAAAAAATAACTTATTTTTATTAAAAGATAAATACTTTATTTAAAAAAAATATAATAATAATAATTTTTTTTTCATTTATAAGTATGTTATTGACATCTTTATTCTGTCCTATAACTTATGATAATCACCTATTATTTACAGTTTTTATGTTAGGCTTTTATTTAATGCTTGTATTTTAACGATATATTTACGATATATCTATCTACAAAATAAATTGATATATACATGCAAAAAATATACATATATGTAAATATAGATACATATATTATGTATGAAATGGTTTGAATACATGCTCAACAGTTTTATATTAAGCAAAAACTTTTATTTAAAATATTTAAATTTAGAATATATAAATTATCTTTTAATATCATTTATGGAATGTTTATTCAGAAAATGGACCTGCTCTTGCAGCCAACCTCCAGCCATTATCACATCATCGTAATGTTGCATCTCCTTCTCTTTTCTACAAATACTGTAATGGGCACTGCTCTAAAGAGCTAGCATCTCTTGTGCCATCTACTAAAATTCATTCTCGTGTTACTCATCATTCAATTAAGTCTAATCCTTTTTCTGTGCTGTTCCTAAGTGCTCCAAAAACTCTTATTCGTCTAGTTTTTTTCTTTGAACATCAGTTCTTTGAAATTCGCTTCCTTCATCTTGCTTTCCTGATTCATATAATTTGCAATCTTTTAATGTGTCTGTCAATCGTTATCTTGCTCTACAATCTTCATCTTTTCTCTTCCAGTAACTTCCAACTTTAATTAGTGGTTGCTTGCAGCCTTGTTGGAAGCAAAGATAAGTAAAAAAAAAAAATATTGTTGTTGTAAAAAAAAGCTTTTACTGCAACTGAGAATTTTTTTTTTTTTTTTAAATTATTTTATACAAATTTTTGGAATAAAAAATATTTATAGGGGTCCCTTAAGACTCTTGAACATTTAATAGGTCCTGAATATTATCAAAAAAAGATTTCTTCAAAAATATGTCAACCTGGGTCTGAAATGAATCAAAATTATTTAAAAGTTTAAAAAAAAAAATCATTTTATAAAAAACATATTGAAAAATATTTATATTATAAAAAATCTTTAATGAAAAAATCTTTAATAAAAAAATGACATTTTGTCTAATGACAAAACGTCATTTTTTATGCAGTAAAATTTAATTAAATATTTTGTTTATAAAATGGTTATTATTTTTTAAATTTTTAAACAGTATGGAGAACATGCACAAAGTGTTGTTACATTGACATTGGTTTTAGTAGTTGTATGTGATATGTGTGGGTTTGTGTGTTTTGTTGCTAATTTTTATTTCCCATGTTACAATAAAAGGAAAAAAATATATTTAAACAGAAAGTAGCATAAAACAATACCATAAACATTGTGGGTGCCAACCATGTTGTAAAACATTTTTCTCCTAATGTATAAAAAGTTGGGTCTCAAAGTAAGAAAAATTTTATAGAAAGTTGGATTTATAAAATGATCATTTGCTACTGGTAACATATAACCCAGTATAACCTGACAATTTTACAAATACAAAATCTAATTAAAAGTACCAATTGACAGGTTGTATTATCTTACTATTTTATCTTGTGAATTTTGGTATAACTTATTGGAATAGCATTTTATGAATTAAACTTTGTCATTTTACATTGTAAATAGCATTTTACAACACGAACACTTGAACATGACTCTCTGCACTGGAGAATGTGCAGGGAGTGAATATAAATCAGGAAAATAATCAGTATTGGCAAACCTTAAGTTGATGTATGCACAAAAAATATTGTATTTACTATAAATTGAAGTAATAATTTAAGTAAAATCAAAAATTAAAATTTTTTTTTATCAAAATGAACTACTTAGGATGAGTTTTAAAAATCGGTTTTTATTAAAAAAAAAAATTATTTCTGCACATTAAAAACTTAAAAAAACTAAGTCAATGTAGAAATACCCTTAATCTAGCTTCTCCCGATGATGGATAAAATGTTTCATCTGCATCATGATCATCTTCATCAAACGAAGTCTCTTCATTTACCAAACCTAATGCTACCTCATAATCATCTTCAGCAATAGCCATGTTAGATTGATTTTTGTCTTTTATTCGAAATGTTTGTTTTGAAGAACCCCCTGGAACTTGTGATACCTAATTAAAAATAAAATATCTAATAAAATTATAACTTTATTTTAAAAATTTAATATTAAAAATTTATAATTTTATATATATATTTCTCTATTTTGCAATCAAATATTTTTAACTAAATTAATTTCATTTTTTTGTAATATTATTTGCAACTCTCACTGTTAAAAAATTCTCTCACTTAACTGTTAAAATGTGGCTGCACACAGAAAGAAGTTGATTTCCAGAGGTGTAGAGTAAATTTGAATCTCTACCAATTTAATACTGCATTTAAGGCAACAACTTCAAAATATTCAATTAGTTGTAGGATGATCTACAAATTATGTAGATGACCCTATAGTTTGTTACATGACGATTTGTTACAGGAGGAGGAAGGTGTGTGTGTGTGTGGGGATGGGGGGGGAGGAGGAGGGGGGATTTGATTTGTAATGCAACATTTTTTTGTTATTGGAATTGACTTTTTAAATTGACTAAATGTAGACTTAATGTCCACAACACTACACCAACTTACTGCTAATAATGACATTTAATTTATATATTCAGGCCTCGCCAGGAAGTCGAAAAACAGTTTACAGGAGCATCTTACAGCTCTATAAATTTTTCTCTCAAAAGTATAATTATCATTGTAACTAAAATAAAAAATACGAAGTCATTTTTATAAAATAAAAAAATTGCATAATAAACTGCAATGCTTTTTAAAAGACACAGTTAATGCAAACAGGAAAAAATAAATAAAAAAGAGTGCTGATTTTAATGCAAATGTTTTTGATTAGATTGTACTATTTGATAAATATAAAACTACTAGCTGATGGAACCCGTAAAAATATGGGTCTTTGTAAATTTATTCTACACCAACCATTTCTATACTTTTTACCAAACCTACCATTTCTATATTTATCTATTCCACATCGATATATAATTAGGTTTGTTTTTCTCCTGAACGCATATCATTGATAGCTCAGTGGTTTAGTACGCTGCCATCAGTGTTGTTTCGGGGGGTTTAAGTTCTCCCTTTAGTGTAATAAATTTTGAAATTTTTTCAATGTTGCTATTATAGCAGTATTTATAGCAAAAAACTAATAATATAGCAAGATTATACTATACAATCATATACAAAAAGATTTTTAAATGATAAAATAAAATTTAAAATTGTTCTCATTTTATAGATATATTATACACCCTTGTTCCATTTACCGCCTGCAAACTCAACATATTTTAAAGACTTTTACACATACAAACATTTGTACATAACACTATACAAAAGGCAGAACCAAGAAGACCTTAGATCATTAAAAACTATAGACACTGCCTTAGCTATAAAACGCTAATCAGAAAGTTGACCATAAAAAATTTTGCACAGTCACGCCAGTTTGTGATGAAAAAAACTTTTATACGTCAAGTTTGCATTTATCTTACATCTTTTGATTAATTTTAATTTTTTTTTTTTTTAATTACATGATAAATTAGATAGATCAGTGGTTTAATGCTGTCATTGATGCTAGGGATGCCAAATATTTGGGTTTTCAATATTTGTACAAATACCAAATATCCCAAATAATGACCCCCCAATTATTTGTACAAATACCAAATAGTAAAATGTATGAAAAAAATCAATTGATTTCAATTCAATTTTAGCTTTTATTTAAATGATATTTTAAAAATACAAGCATATTCGAATTTTCTTTTTTCATTCTATTACGAAGTTTAGTCTTGAAGTTTCCAGCTACAGAAAAGACTCTTTCAACGTCTGTTGATGTTGCTTGCACAGTTAATAAGGCATCGTATATTATCTGAAATTTATCTGTACATTCTTTTGTTCCTTCAAACGCCTTAATTTCATTTTCGATCGAAGTTTTGACTGTTTTCTGATGGTTTACAAAGTGGTTGATAGTGTCATCAAGCTAGGATGTTGTATTTGAATCATTTTCATCATCATTTTCCTCCAACAATGATTCTGCAAATAGTCTTGTATTGAGTTCCTTAATTTCTTTTCTAATAGTTACTTTTGACGAATATTTAAAATAATCATTTTCCTTTGGATAATCACCAGTGTGAAGAAAAATCAATGTTGATATTAAATCAACATTTCTTCGTGAATCAATTTGAGTTTTTAAATTTTCAAGCATTTTTTGCGATATCACTTTCCTGTGCGTTGAGTGTGTTGAATAAATAGATAATTGATCCTTCTGCCACCATCAAATTGCAGCATTTAGAGCTTAATTTTTTAATAACTTCTTCAACTGGAATCTATTATGTCTTTAACTTAAGTTTCAATGCTGTCATCATATGAACCTTCAAATTCAATTATTGTAGATTTTACAAATTCTTTCAGTTCATAAAATCTCTGCAACATAGGAAGTACACTATTCCATCTTGTCTTGCAGTCAATTAATAGAGTTAACTCTTTTCCTGTTGTTTCTTGGCGTTTTCTTTAAAGCAAGAAATTTTCAACGGAGATTTTTGAAATTTTCTCACATATCCTCAAACAACTGATATAACATCAAAGTAGGATTTTTCCATTGGTAAAGAGTTTCTTGTTCATTAAAATCTAGTTTTTCATTAAAATCTTCATCTTCATCATCAAGTTCAACATAATCATTATATTCATCCATCTCTTCATGATCTTTTTGATATAAACAGTCAACAATAGCTAAATTTATTCCATGATTGTAACAAAGTTGACTTTCAAATGGCATCAAGGTGGCATATTTTTTTCATTACGGAAGCTCCATCATTTATAGTTGAGACAATATCTTCTGAAATGTCAAGTTTGATGTCCTGGAGTTTTTTTCTGGCAATTGTTTTCAATTTTTCAGCATTTTCAATTTTTCAGCATAACTACCTGATCCAACAGAAGTTAATGCTAATTGCTTAGATTCAGTGCCGTTGTGAACTTTGATATTTAAATATCTCTTGAATGTATTATCAGTCTACTCATCAATTATTGTACTAAATTTCTTTCCCATGACTTTAGACTCTTAAATTTTTAACACAAATTCATTAAAAACTTCTTCGTAGTATTTTTTAATGTCTTCCCAAACTCTTGATCTTGATTTAGGCATTTGATGACGGCGTGATGACAAATATGATTTAGTAGCATCCGAATTTATTATTTGATAAATTGAAAATCCATATTTGGCTGCACATTTTAATATTAACAACTCTCTAGACTCTCGAACTGTAAAACTTGTTATTGGACGTTGAATTTTTTGATTACTTGGACCTTCTGTTAATTCTAATGTATTCTTTCTTTTAAGAGATATATCCATGCCATGTTTTAATTTTAAATGATTCATCAAATTCGTTGTTCAATAATTTACAATCGTACAAACTTCATTACAGTTGCCAACTTGACATTTTGCCTGATTTTTACTGATTTTTACAAAATGTTTCCACACCTCACTCGTCATTTTCTAAATAAAATTTTAGTTTAGTCAACGTAACCTAAAAAAGCATGAGACTTATACCTGATAGTAATATTTATAGTACTTCTTTGTATAATTTCAATAGATACTTGATTAAATTCACAATTAAACAAAGATAAATTTTAAAAAATTTCAGTAGTAGTGAATTAATTATGATATAAAATTCACGAAAATTGAAATAAAGGGTTCATAACAAATTAGATTTTTAAAAATGTGATGGTTATTTTTTTTAAAAATGCTGAAAAATAATTTAAAATTTTTTGCACTATTTGTATACAAATATTTGGGTGAACCCAAATAGTGCTAAAAACACCAAATACCCAAATAATAAATAATTGATGCCGTTTTGCGAATTTTCTTTTTTTTGCCTCTACAGCAGCATCAGCATATCACAGCATGAGTGACTTAATAAATTTTTTCAGGACTATCTTACTAAATTCTTTCTTATTTAAGTTTCAGACCATAATTTTTTTCAGACCATCAGCAGCTTATTAGGACTAATTATCTGAGCACATTTATAAAAAAAAGTCTTAAACTTTTGTGCAGAAAAGCTTTATACAATTCAATTACTTTTAGAAAATCTTAGAGTAGTTAGAATAAATAAGTCACAAGTCATGATGAGTTTGAATATTGCTCCTGGGAAGAAACTTCGCAAACCTCACAAGCAAAAGATTGCCAGAAAAGAAAATCTTAAAGAAGAGAAGCAAATTCAGGGTGAACAAGATGAGGATTTTCTAATACCATCTCATTCAAAGTCATCAAAACATACACTCTCAGAATAAAATCAAAAAGTTGGGCGCATCAACAAAATGGTAAGTAACGTTACTAGAAAAACTGAAAGTCAAGTCAATGTTCCTTCAAAACTGTGTTATGAAACAAATAACATGATAGAGAAGGCTGAAAACTTTGATGAAACTATGAGCTTGATAAAAGAAAAAATGTTCTGACAAAAGGACTATTGTTCAACTTCTAACACTGGCAACCCTAAGTTGGTCCATATTAGAAGTACAAAATAACTTTGCAGTTACAGAATACCAAACAAAGATGGCTAGACATATTTTTAATAAAAGAATTATTAGTTATCCCTCCATTGTATAAAGGTAAAGTCTTACGCAAAGAAATAAAAGACTCTGTTAAATTGTATTAATACTCAAGTGATTTATGTAGAACTATGCCTCAAAAAAAAGATCATATTAACATTCAAAAGAATGTCCATAAACAAAAAGAACTGCTTTTGTGTAATTTAAAAGAACTATATGTATTATACAAAGAAAACAATACAGAAATACAAATAAGCTACTCAAAATTTGCTTCACTTAGACCAAAGTGGTGCATTTTGCCAGGTGCAAGTAGTACACATTCTGTTTATGTTTGTTCTCATCACCAAAATGTTATATTGCTAGTGGATGCTATAAATATTGGACTTAAGTATAAGGATTTTTGAAAACTGTTTGTTCAATAGACAACAAAGAATGCATGATTGCACAGTGTGATAATTGTCCTGGTAAAGAACCCCTCACCAAATATTTGTATGAGATTTTAGGAGAATACGAAGATAATTTTGAGACACTACAATCAATGGCAAACTACTGATTGAGTTTACTAGCAGATGTTCCAACGTTTGTTGAATTATTAGTATCTTGCTTTGAAAAGCTACAAGCTCATTCTTTTATTGCTCATTCTCAATCACAGTAACTTAACCAACTAAAACAAAATATGGATCAATCAAACATTATCATTATTGGCAACTTTGCTGAACATTATGCTTTTGTAGTCCAAGATGAAATACAAAGCTATCATTGGAACACTCAACAGTGTTCTTTACATCCATTAGTGATATTCTATAAAGACGATAAAGGTGTACTGAAACATATATCTTACTGTTTTATATCAGACAACATTACACATGATGTAACTTATGTGTACAAAATATTCCAACTAATCCTACCAAGATTAAAAACAAAATTTTACATCTGTCCAAATTATATTTATTCACTGATGTTTGCGCAGGACAGTATAAAAATTGTAAAAGCTTTTACAATCTATGCCAAATAGAGAGCAAATTTGCCCTTAAAGTTGAATGAAACTTCTTTGCCACATTTCAAGGAAAGTCACCGTATGATGGGATTGGCAGTACTGTAAAAAGGTTAACAGCCCAAGAAAGTTTAAAACAACCATACAGACACCAAATTCTCACGTCAGAAGACATGTATAAATTTTGTATTGAGAAAATTAAGGTTGTTAACTTCATTTGCATAGGAGGATTGGACTTTCAATTGCAACATGAAGAACAAAAAGAAAGGTACACTGGTGTAACAACTTTACCTTGTACTCATAGCTTTCATCAATTTATACATCTTGGAGATAACAGGGTTGGGGCAAAGAGGTGTAGTAAAGACACTAATTATACAATAATCCACAATCTTAAAAAGCAACAAGATATACTTCAACCTGATACTGTCACTTTAGGAGTTTATGCAGCTGTAGTCTATGATTATAAGTGGTGGATCAGCATTGTAACTGAAACTAACTTAGAAGAAGTTGATGCTAAAGTTAAGTTTCTCCACCCAAAAAGTCCATCAATCCATTTTAACTGGCCTGAAAGAGACGACTACTGTTTTATTTTCAACACCAGCATATTGAAAAAAAAACTATCTATTTCACAAGCTTGTTCTAATTCTGGTAGAAACTATGTGTTTGAAAATGCTGAAATAGAAGTACAAGTAAAATGGCAACAATATTGTGAACTATTACAAACAAAATAAATTACTTCTTTAATACCTTTAAATTTTGTATATTCAAATAACTTTTTAAATTACAATTGACTCATTTTTATTTTATTTACAAATATTTTTTGAATTTCTTGAAAAAGTGATATATCTTTAAAATTAAAGTTCTATATGTTTCAGTTGTTTTTCCAGTTAGATTTTTTGTGCCTAATAAGATTTTAAGCTGCTGAAAATATTAACAGCAAAAAAAAAAAAAAAAACTTGACGGGGATGTTTTGAGATATTGGGCCCCAAAGTGGTTTATAGAAACTAGTTGTTTTATTAACTTTTAAGCATATTCCTTTAATATTTCTGCATTTTAAGTACATTCATTGAATTCAGCATCAAAAAAACATATATGTTTATTTTCATATTTTTGCAATTTTTATTTCTTATTTTTTTAAGGAAAACATTTTGTCAGAATGTTATGAACCGATTCATTTTGGGAAACCAGGTCAATATTAAAATTGCAGTACCTTGTCAACCGCTTAACATTTCTAGCTGAAATTTTGCATACAATATTTTTTTATAATTAGAAATAATGTTTCAGAATATAACACAAAAAGAAGACACTTGGTTCCATGGACTGGATGATTTGATGTGGAATTACTCGCAAATAATTCTGCAACTACAAATTTAATAGTAATAATAATTATTACTATTACAATTATTATTATCAATAATCAATAGAACATAAATTTAAAAATATGAAAACTAAAATTGAATAAGAAATCTAAAAACAGCAAAATAATGTTTAAAATTAATGTAAAACCACTCTTACCAAAAGTGATTTTATCTCTATTTATTAGTATATAAATCAAACATAAGTTAAAACCCACATTATTTATCTAATTATAAATCAAACCTAATTTAAAACAAACATTATTTATCTGTGTAAATTAAACTGCTATAAAACTAATTTTATGAAAACTGTATTTATAATAAAATTGAAAAACACAAGATTACCTTTGTAATGCATCGAAACCTTAGTTTGCAAAGAGGGCATGTGTTTGTGTTCTTTAAAATAAAATAAAATAGTTTTAAATTGATAAAAATAAATTGCTTAGACTGAATAAACTTTTAATGCAATAACAGCTCTTTTTAATATAACAAAAAAAAATATACTAAAAAAAATTTATAAATATTTTAAATAAAATTTTGATTTCAAATTTGATTTTAAATACCTTTGCCCACTCAAATATACATTCAAAGCAAAACCAATGATCACAAACACTTAGAACACCACGGCAAACTACTACATCCAAACATACTACACAGTCTTGTGCAACCTTCCAAGAAAGTGAACTAACATCAGACTTTTTATAAAACTTATTACAGTTCTGCAAAGCCTTTTGCTTGCATCTTCTAACATATCTATTATTACTCATTTTAGCAGTCCAAAGCTATTAAAAAATAAAATTGTTTTATGTACTTGACATACACATTTATTTAAAAAACTTGTATATATAAAGGTGATATAAGAGTCTTTGATTTTTTTCCGAAAACGTTTTTTTAATGTAAAGCAAAATGCTACTATTTGAAAAAAACAAACAAATTTCAGTTGTTAATTATCAAAAAAGTTTAAACTTTACGGCTAAAAACATAAAAATATTCAACATGCAAATAAAATTAAATTAAATTTTGAATGCGCGCGCTGTAACTGAAAATGAAGTTGATAAGCAAAGAAGATGTTCGTTTTAATAAGCTTTCCATTCCCAAATGTTCCTCAGTGGGCCAGGTGGTGGACAAAACCTAAAAATTAAATATTTATTATATTCAAAACCAAATAATAAAACATATTTATAATAGACTCATTTAAAGTTTTGAAAATTGTTTTGAGTATAACAGTATCTTTCAAAACCACAAAAATTATTTGCGGTTTCATGTTAATGAAAAAAAATTTTCTTTAAAAAAACGTGAATTTTTTTTTTTATACATAGCTATAGTAAACAGTAACTTTTAAAATTTTATATTCATACAGGATTTGTTTACATCTTGAAAATTATTAACAGTAAAGCTTTTTGAAAAAAAACATAAAGTAAAGATCAGTCTTTATAATATACTTATAATCTAGCTTTAAAAGAACGAGGTAAATTTTTAACATTTATTACTTTTATTTTGTACAAAAAGTTTCACATAATTTAAGAAACCTACGAGAACCTATACTAAATACTTTAACTGGTAAATTTAATATGTATACAACCAATTTGAACTATATACATTGCTCCTAACTTCCCCTTTTGGGTTTCTTTAACATTTTAAAATAATGACTTGTAACTTATGTTATTTGCTTAAAATCAACTTTTATTTCTAGTTAACAAACTACATGTTAATTTGTTTGTTATTTAATTCAAAACAAATTGCACTATCTAATAAACATTTTTTTATTTTTTTGTTTAGTAATAAAATAAAGATTGGTGACCTTTACGGACTTATACAACAACATAAACTAGTTTCTAATGATGTACCATTCTTTTCATTGAAATTAACTGTTCTAGTTTCTGCAGATATTAAACTAGAGGATTCTGAGTGAAAAACTTTATAAAACTATAATGTAAAAAGTTAATAGCTGCAAACAATGATAATACTCATTTTGAGGGAAGTAATGAAAACTGGCTAGCTCAAGATTTTCAATACACCTACAGTTCATTAAATGCTACATCATCAGTTAATGAAGTTGAGAAACCGTGTTGCTCTTTCGAAAAAGCTTGTAACAGAACAAAAAGAATAAGCCTAACAATGTTAGTAATATTTTATTTAGCCATTAATTACTTCATGCAATAAAATTGAAACTAAGCAGTGAGTTTAAGTACAAAACTGGCACAAAAATTTCTGAAATTTGAAATATAAACCCCCTTTAAACCTACTTAGATATATTCACCTAATGAAACTTTATCATTAACTATTAATGGTGATACATCAAAATCAACATACCAGCTTCTAAGAAATATTGCTGAAAAAAAACGGCTGCCGCATATCCTTTATATAATGGTATAAGATCAACAAATGCTAAATTCTATCCCAAGAACATTCAAATAGATGGCTAGTCAGTACAAATACCACTAAAAGATCTTCTAAAACACACTCTTAAAAAACTATGTGATATACAAACTCCTGTGCTAATCACAGTGCTAAAGAATTAACTAAATTGACGTTTAGATGCAAGGCTGGTTTTGATGGTGCTACAGGATATAGCGTTTACTAACTGGTAAGTTAAAATGAAAATAGTGACGAATAAAGAGTGCCTGTTGATTATTTGTATAGTACCTTTAGAACTCAGTAGACTTTATAATAATAAAAACGTTGTAATATCATTCACCCAGAATCTTCGGTCAATAGATTAAAAATAAAAATAATACATTATTATATATAGAGATGATAAATAATCTACGGACTTATTCAAAACTTCATGAATATGTAATAATTTCAATAATAATAGAGCTTGAAATCTATATATTTGTTTATATTTTTTATATATTTCTATATATTTATTTATATATTTCAAATCTATTTAATAATAATACCGATAATAGAGTTTCAAATCTAGTGATAAATTTTAATTTTTTCCGAAGTATTCCGCGCATTTTTATTTTTAAAGTTTGTTGCATCAATTTTTATTTTAAGTTTGTTCCATCAGAAGAGTTTGTTATTCAGTTCCACGATTTTAAGGAGTCATATGAATTGAAATTAAAAAAATTTAAATCCGTGTTTTTAAAGTTTTATAAAGTTTGTTAAATAATTTTTAGTATTGGCAACTATTTAACTAAAATTTATAATAAAAGTAAGTATATCTTAATATAAAGTGATTCTTTAGACATATAAAGGGTTTTAGTAAAAAAAAAAAGGTCAAAATAATTTTGTCCATTATATCGATCCCCAGAACCATAGGGAAACAAGTCCGAAATTTCCAAAAATGAATTTATGTTGGCAATACATTAAAAACACTCAACTTTCAGTTCCACGCAGAACCAACTCTTCTTCGCCTATAACAGTTATAGGCGACACACATTTTTTTTCCGGACGCGATCGTAAAAAGAGTCATTAGAAGACAGCTACCCAAACTTAACTCAAACTTAAACCAAACTCTTAGAAAATGTCAACTCAGGGCTGAAGACACCAGGGGGTCTGGGGGCTCCTCCACTTTTTATCTAAAGGAACTTTTTTTTTAGAAATTTCTAGAAATATAGAACAATTTTTCAAAATTGAGGGTTGTGCCCCACCCACTTCAAAAACCGTGTCGTCGGCCCTAAGTTTTCAGCCTGTAGTAGAAATCAATGAACATTTTGATACTGAAAAAATTATATTAAAGATGTTTTAAATATATTTTGACATCAGCAAAAAAATCAAAGAATATAGGTTTACTTAAATTAAAAAAAAATACACAATGGTTGATTTTATATACTGCTGTGCACCTTTTTTCGGTAAATATATAAATGAATTATTTGTCAAACTAAAGATGTTCTTGCGTTTTAAAAACTTCTCTATACCACTAAGGAGCTGTCCATTAACTACGTCAATAATTTTTAGGCAATTTATAAATCCCCTCCTCCCCCCCCCCTCACTCTCTTTTTTTCTCTCTCCTTCTTAACAACTCGTCCAACATTTTGACCCTTAAAATAAAATTAAAATGCAAAACTAACTATTTTTTTCCCCTTGTTTTAAGTAAATGAATTTATTTAAAAAGTAACATTGATGTGCACAAAATATTCCATCATAACATAAATATTTGCCTTGATAACACAACCTAAGAATATACAAATTAAGTAAGTAATTCAAAAAAGATGAATATATATGCTAAAAGTAAGTTATAAAATATAACAAACATTTTTTTATAAAATACATTACTCAAATAGGGACGACTGAATGAGCGCCATTTTTGGTATATGCGAGTGGCATTAGTGCAAAATGACATTAGCGCGAACTGGCATAAGAGCAAAACAGATGCAAAAACTGGTATAAGTGCTGTCATAAGTACGAGCATAAGTGCAAAATGTAATAACCAAAAGAATTTTCAAACATTGGCATAAGTGCGAATTAGCGAAATACCAGTTTGCATTTAAGTCATTATTTGTAATTTTGTTCGGCGCACTTATGTTACTTCGCATTTATGCCAATTGGTCCTTATGCTAGTTTTTGCGACTGCTTCGCACATAACTAATGTATTTTGTTTTATAAAATATTTGGTTATTGAACTTATCTGTATTTTTTATACAGTCAACTTTCGGTATCTCGAACAAAAACTACAACTTTTGAAAAAATCTGTTATCTGATAATAATCCATCTTTTTCATTTTCATTAAATCTTCAAGTTTTAGTACTAGGATTGTATTTAATTTCCGTATTTTGCTGCATAGTGAAACATTTTGAATTGTTTTAAAAGCATTTTCTAATTGAATAACAGATGGGCATGGCAACTTCATTATCGTCGTTTTCAAAATTAGGGTCTAAAATCTGAGTAATGATTTCAGCATCAGTAACAAGTGAACCGGTGGTTACTACAACGTAAACTAAACTAATGCAACATTCCGCTGAGAGATCTTCTTGGATGGGACTAGGATCAAACTCTCGCAAACAGTTAAGTTCTTCTGTCAAAAATAGGAAAGGATGATCAGCATCAGCTTCTTCAACATTCTTGTTTCTCTTGGTGAAACCACTTTTTAAAGCAGTTGATGACAGTCTCCTTCGACACAGCATTTCATAAAGAAACAAGATCTTTCATTGCCTAAAGTATAGAAATTTTTGGCAGGAGTTCGTCATTATCGACAGCCTTAATACGCAAACGTACAATTTTGTGACAACAGTTATTTTTAAGACTTCGTATTACGCCTTAACCTATGGGCTGAATGACAGATTATCCACTAGGAGTAATAAGTTATCTACTAGGAGTAATAACTTTTCTGTCTTGAGCACGAAAAAATGAGTCAAGCTTCTTTACCCGATCTGTAAAAAGCTTCTGATCATCCAACTTTTTAGCTGATTTTTATATGAGCAAAGAAGTTGTTTAATGTTCTTAAAACTTCGTGGGTTTTTAGATTTTCCAAAAACAAGCATTGGTAATTTTTCTCCCGTTGCATTCCCTGCTGCCATGCTTGTTAGTCTGACTTTAATTTTTTTTTTTCTCAACTCGTGCTTTAGGTACCATGGTTTTTTCTATTCTTTTATAAACCGACTTGATATCGGTATAGGATTTGTGATGTGCATCAATCATATCAATAACACAAGGGAAAGGAAAACCGGTTTTCGGTTTCCGGAAACCGTAAAATTTTTGGAAATCGAAAACCAAAAATGTTATTTTCAAAACCGGTTTTTGGATATATATCTTTTGTACAAAATTTACTTGGTTATTTGGCAATTCTAAAACACTTTTCTTGGTGTGTAGTTGCTTGAGAAAATAAATGAAAACATTCAATTTGCTTCTACTTGAACTTTAATAGTAAGTTACTGCAATTTGTGTTGTAAAAAAGTGAAACAAATTTTCACAAAAACGAAAATGTTGTTTTCTGAAGTCCACAAGGATAACACACCAGTTTGGAAGCACTTTTTGCACTCAAAAGAACTTGAATTGGCTAAGTGCAAGCTCTGCGACCAAGAAATTAAGTGCAAAGGAGGAACCACAAGCTCCATGAGGAACCACCTGAGGATAAAGCACAACATTACGTTTGCTGCTGTTGTTACTCCTGAGAGGAAACTCAGAGTCACCAAACCCATTGATTCATTTTTTAAGACAAATGATCCTTTTGATGTTGTTTTGGCTGAGCTTATTTTATGCGATGGGCTGCCTTATCGTGTTTTCTCAACTACTCAACGTTTGAGAACAGCTCTAGAGAGACAAGGATGTAAATTGCCTAAAGATGCTAAATTGATTAAGGCTCTGCTGATGAAACATCATGAAAACATATCAGCAGCAATTTGCAGAAAAGACGCTTGTTGGTTACAAATTTAGCTCAACCCTTGATGAGTATACTTCATCAAGAAACAGAAGAAATATGAACATAACTGTTTATATGGAAGGTGATTATTGGAACCTTGGAATGATCAGGGTACATGGGTCTATGTCAGCAGAGAAATGTTTTGTAATTGTTGACGAGAAACTGAAAGAATTTGGGCTACGTTTTACCTATGATAGTAACTACGTATTACCTGTTGCAGTAACCACAGACGAAGCTGATGTAATGAAAAAATTTGGTAGCTCAATTTTACCTGTGCTTATTGTCTTAAGAAACCTAAAATTAACCATTAAAAAGGCTTATTTGTTTGCTGCTAATTGTATTCTATGTACGTATATGACATTGTTGCTATATATATTTATGTTTTTGCTGCTGTTGTTTCCTTGAAATATATAATAAAAAAATGCACTAGAAAACCGGAAAACCGGTTTTTAAAACATTGAAAACCGCCGTTTATTCGAAAAACCAGTTTTAGAAAAAACTTCAATATTTCCTTACCCTAAATAATACGTTTCTTTGAAACTGTCGGAATGGAAGCATTAGAATACAGCAGTTGCAGTTTTTCACAAAGAATATGTGATAAGGAAGAAAATATAGGTTCCTTATTACCAGTTGTTTTAGATACAAGACGCCATCTTTCGTAAATTAAGCATTTAATAACATCTATTTTTGTTGGAAGCATCCTAGCAAAATCTGTCGGCGTTTCGAAAATTGGGCATTCGAATGCTCTTGGCTTTGAAAATTTTGAAGATTTTGCCATGTTTTGTTTCTCAATGCTGTTTTCTTTCTTACTCACGACCTTAAGAAATAACTTATAATAATTTATTAGTTGTAAATAATTATTGATTAATTAATAAATAATGATGATCTGGAAAATAATCTGCCAAAATAATAGTTATTACCGTATAAACCAAGAAAAATTTCAAAACAGAATTAATAAATAATGATGATCTGGAAAATAATCTGCCAAAATAATAGTTATTACCGTATAAACCAAGAAAAATTTCAAAACAGAATAGCAACTACGACTTGTGCAAGGATCATAAAAAGTACAAATTAATTTTTAACTTTAATTTTATAATGTTAAAGTACTGATACTCAGGGCCGCCCAGAGGGGGGGGGGGAGGTCAATTGGTACATTTTACCTAGGCACACGGACAAATTGGGCAAATGCGACTCTCAATCAAGATTTTATTAAAAATTTTAATAATCATAAAGTGCACTGCACCTTGGAGAAATTTAAAACAGAATCTAAAAGACTCTTATTACAATTAGAGTTATTACAACAGGCTTTAAATATTTATCATTCCAAATTTAATTTAAAAAAAAAAAAAAAACGTTGTTATTATCACTAATTTAATATATCTTATTAAACATTAATATGTAAAATGTGTATGCACTAATATATATGTATGTCTATATTACTTTAATTTTAAATCAGTAGAAAGATACTATAGTTTCGCGTTCTTTTAAAGACATTTTTAGCATTTTGCAAAATATATATGTATTTTAATACGGATTATGTATTTATTTGCTTTTATATAAACACAGACAATATGCAAACGGGGTTCGGTGATAAGACAGTTTATGTCTTCTTCGTTCTCCGGCCTAAATTTATATATGTAGTATGTATTTATTGTAAATTTGTGAAACTTGCAACTTTGGCAAATTTGAAAAAAAAATAAAATAAATAAAGACATTTTTATTGCAGACTGAATACATTTTTTTTGAAGTCGATACGTATAACTGGTTTCAGCTGAATCATTTTAAATATTCCTGTCTGTGATTGTACTAATAAGTCTAGTAATACTGTAAATTACAAGAAATAACCAAGTATAACTTCATAGTTGTATTACTTTGTTCATAATCGGATAATCATAATTTTAAAACGAGGTAGTTTAAAGTAGCAAATAAATATCTTGCTCGATTTTTATTGCAAAATTTATGCGAAACAAAGGGTAATTGGTACAAAAAACGGCGTTGATCACACCCACCAAATCCACCTGCAGTACGGGCTTGTAATATTTTGTGTTTTAACGATGGTAATAAAAGTCAAGAGAGGGAAAAAAGGAAGATTATTGAATTTTAAGCAAATAAGTAAAGACAGAATAGAAGATTTTTTTTTTGTAAGATATTTTGTAACATTTTTAGAATTGAAACATGAAATAAATTGTAATTTAGTTTAAGTTAAATGGAAATTTCACAATTTCTATTTTTTCCATCAATGTTATGCTACATAATAACATAAATCAGTTAAGTTACTCTCATTCCAACACTTTTCAAAT
Organism: Hydra vulgaris; assembly: GCF_038396675.1. Classification (NCBI taxonomy): domain Eukaryota; kingdom Metazoa; phylum Cnidaria; class Hydrozoa; order Anthoathecata; family Hydridae; genus Hydra; species Hydra vulgaris. The sequence goes on from NC_088929.1 coordinate 25,566,659, forward strand.
ATTCTTTCTCAATACATTTTTTTCAATTAATTTGATATTGTGAAATTGCATTTAATTCTTTTTTTCTTTAATTCCATTGAGAATGAAATTCTATATAAAAAACTCATTTCTATTTCGACACAAATGAAAAACTTTTTTATTTAAAAATACGCAACATACATCTTACAGTGAAAACGTCATGTCCAGTTTTCGAAAGCATGAATCAGGGTCCCAAGGCAGAAAAAAAGCTGTAGAAAAAGTTGTAAAAGAATACAAGAACAACGCCCACTGGAAGAGTGTGGCATCGATAAAGTTAAAAAAAAAGCCATCTAATAACTCTACGTCCGACCAAGTAGTCCAGGTATAGACTAACAGCTTTATTTTTTATTCACAATCTTATATTCATAATTTAATTCCAAAACTATAAAAACAGTTCTTTTTTAGATGGACCATGCTACCAACAGCGTTGATGAACCCTTGAGTCCAAGAAAACCATCTTCCCCTTCAAGGATTTCAACGGTCTCTCAAGAAGAAGATGATAATGAGGTGAGTTTGGTACGCATTCTTTTTATATGAAAAACCTGCAGATATTATTAACATACAATTTAATATCTGCAGATTCTAAAAACATATCATTTAACATCTGCAGATATTAAAAACATCCCACAATTCTCAAATGCTTTTTTAAATATAGAATCAAGAGGCGATTCAAATAGGTGATCAAGCAGTTAGAAACGACCCCGCTTTGTGGAAAAAGTCGAACGTAATCTAGTCATACTAAATGGACCACCTCAAAATCCGCCACTTTTTCATTGGGATTCTACAAATAAAAAAGTGCCTACCTCCGTTTTATACGAAACTTCTCTCAACGGAAAAAAGGTTAACAGAGACTGGCTTATCTGGAGTGGAACGGCAAAACGCTTTCATTTGTTTTCCCTGCTCTATTTTTGGACAAAAGCATAATTTTGGCCCTGGATTTCAATCTTTGCTCTTAATATAGAATGGCGGAATAAAAGATAACTGGCGAAAGCTGGGAGAAAAGATTAAAAGTCACCGGTGTAATGCTCAACACAGAAAATACTATATCGTCTGAAAATCAGCCTTTGAAGCCTTGAAAAATCAAACTGGGATCGATTCAGAACTTGAAAAGTCAATAAAAAACCAGGCATCTAAGTGGTATGAACTTTTACGCTGTGTCCTCGACGTCGCTCTCCGGTTAGCTTCGAGAAATCTAAGTTTTCGAGGTGTGTTATGAGAACTTTATGTTTATAAAATAATTTTAATGTTGCTTGGAATACTAACCTAGATGTAAACTTAATTCAATATTATGTTCATATTTGTGTAGGTTCATCAAACATGCTGGACGAGTATCAAAATAGTAATTTTTTAGCCACTCTTGAGCTGTTGGGGAAACACAATAAGACACTTCAGTTCCATCTAGAAGAAGCTTCTCGACACCAAAAACAAGGTACAAGAATGCAAGCGCACTATTTGAGCTGAAGAACTCAACATGAGTTCATTATGGCATGCGGTGAAACTGTTTTTGCTGCTATTATCGGAGAGGTCCACACAACCATTTATTTTTCCATAACTGATGACGGAACTCCGGACGTGTCTCATATGGAACAAATCACTTTCGTTCTTCGATTTGTCCGCCTAGGATCTGACAACCAATGGATTGTAAAAGAGTGATTTCTGAAGGTAGAAAATCTGGAGAAAAAAAAGGGTTCTAACATTGCGAAGCTAATTATAGACGTTTTGGATCATTGATTTAAAGAACTGCAGGGGCCAGGGGTATGATAACGGGGCTAATATGACCGGTGTATACAAAGGAGTGATGGCCATCATTCTAGAGAAAAATCCCCAAGTTTTATTCATGCTTTGCAGTGCGCATTGCCTCAATCTAGCTGGTGTTCATTCTGCAGAATCCTCTACTGTAGTCAAAAACTATTTTGACAACATCCAATTGTTATATAACCTTTTTAGTAGTAGCCTCATGCGCTGGAAAATATTGACTGAGACAAATGGCCAGTCCCTTCACCAAACGCCCTAAACAAGATAGAGTGCGCACATAGAGGCTGCCCGGCCATTGTCGAAACGACTAAAAGAAATACTGAAGTCCTTAAAACTTCTTGAAGAACTTGATTTAGAAGACAATCAACTGAATTTAGTTGACACTCAAAAAGTGGATTCAATCATTTAATTTCATTGTCTTGACTTCTTTCTGGTTCAAGGCTCTCCTATGTGTCAACGATGTCTGCCTCCTTCTTCAATCAGAAAGATGACGAGACAAAATTTTTAAAGACTCTAATCGATGATCTTGACCGACTACGCTCTTCTTGGCCCCAAATCCTCCATGAAGCGAAACTGGTTGCATCTGGGTTAGCTTCGTTTGGGTTTCAAAATGATTTTGTTTAGAAAAGGACAAGGAAAAGGAAAACACTTCACGGCAAGTCGATGAAAACAGACCACTTCCACAAAGACGAATCAAAGGGTTTTGAGGTAAAGGTATTTAATGTTGTTCACAACACGCTGCTCCATCAGATAAGATACAGAATGGTTACAGCTCAAAATATGACGGATATGTTTTCATTCATATGGTGTTCTCCGTCTCCTTCTAGTGATGAAGAAAAACTTTGTCAGAAAGAAAATGGCAAAGTCCTAGCAAATCTCTACATAAATGATGTAAAAGAAGAGGAGTTGATTGAAGAAATCCGTCACATAGATGTTCTGAAGCGATCAAATACTTTGGGACAAATAGAATCTCTTTCTTCTATCAAGTTGCTCAACAGAATCTATCAGAAATGTCTTCAGTCAATATTTCCTTCAATCTGCATTTTGCTTCGTATTTTTAATACAATCCCGGTTTCAGTGGCTGAGGGAGAGCGCTCTTTCAGTAAGCTTGCTCTCATCAAATCCAAATTACGATCAACAATGACTGAAGAACACCTTACTAACCATATGGTAATTTCAATTGAAAACGACCTCGCCAAGACTTTATCGTACGAAAATGTCATCTCTAGTTTTGCAATGAAAAAAGCCTACAAAGTGAAATTAGTGTGATTCAGTCTTCATAATTAACATTTTATTGATGAAATACATAATTCCATTCATTTTAAATTGTATCTGTGTTTTCGTTTTGTCATATATAACCAAGTTCAAATATAGAGTGTTTATGTACAACGATAGTCAATACAAAAATATTTATTGTTTTCATTAAATTGTAAGGCAATAGTAGACATAAGGACCATAAACAGTGAAATTTATGCTTAATTCAATATACCCAGGAATCCAAAGTTTGGGACACCAACCAAAAATTGACCCTGGGCACCACAAAGTCTCTGTGCGGGCCTGCTGATACTTGCGTATAAGTCAAAAAACTACGGTCTCAAAATATTAAAAATATTAGAACAAAAGAAATCGAAAAAAGAATAGAAACAGCTGCACTTATTTCAATTGAAATATACTTGGTTATTTTAAATTGTACTTGATTTTGAAATCACGTTAAAAAAATTGACTTTAAAAAATATGAAAGTATAATAAAACAACAATGAATTTTGTGGGTAATTTCAGGCTCTTTGCCAGAACAGAACATACTGTCCGTGAAGCGTGAAATTTTGCACAGTAATTATCCATACATAGGTGTATTTTTTGCACACTACCACAAAGTCCTGTGATGTTTAAAAAATATTTTTAAAAATATATAAATATATGGATGTTTTAACAAGTCTTTGAAATTTCATGTCCCTTTCCCGAACAGAAAACATTGTACTAGAGTGACAAAATTTTGCACAGATGTTAATTATGTGTAGAGTTTTCCGCTCTATCCCGAAAGCATTATAAAAAATTTTGTTTTTTCGCCCCCCCCCCCCTACTGTATATTTTATATATTGTATATTTATTTGTTATGCTTTATTTATTAAATTTCATTTATGATGTTTGATATTTTACATTATATATTTTTTTAATAAAACTATTTAATAGATTATCTGCATATTTGGTTCAAAAAATAAAACTATTGATAAATTTAGATTCATATAATGTTTAATGATTCACCTTACTTTATTAAAAATTTCTAAGAATTTATTTCCCTTTAACGCTAATAAGTGCGCACAACAGGCAATAGTGCTTTGCACTCCTCTTTTAAGTAGGTGTGTACCACCAATAAGAGTTCATCTGCTTATAAATTTTTTACTTGCGGTTTTTGTTTTTCTTTACTTTATGATAATAACTATGTGGTTTTTAATTTAAAAAAACAATTTTTTTTACTTGTGGCTTTAATTTTTTTTTTTTCTTAATCATACCCGCTACGCAATAAAGTTGCGCTTGTTTGATTTCCTGCTTAAAAAGAGTTAACTTAAGTCAATCAGTTTAAATTGGAACGCGAGTTTCCGTTCTGTAGTGACGATAAAAAGAAAGTTTCAAAGTCATTACTTTTAAGTGATAGAATAGAATAATTAATATTTCAAAATGTAATATAATACCATTTGTGTCGCAATTCGTCTACAAAGTTCACAAAAAAGTTCTAGGTCTGTCAAACCTCAGAATCAGCTTTATCATAAGTAGATTCGAAGAGATAGATTTTTTACCAGTTTCATAATAAGCAGATTTGTAAAACATAAGTTAGTAAAAAAGTTGTTTTCTTATTTTTTATATCGGTTGGGCTCAGTACATTTATTTTTAAACAATTTTTGAGTTATTGTTCATTAAAATTACTAAATAACGCAATGTTAGGAAAAGTTATGGAAACTTTAATGTGCTGCAGCTCAATACCTACTGACAGGCAGTACCAATTTTTTGTTACTTTTGTGTATATAAAGTAACCACTTGTGGTAGAAATCAAAATTATGTTTAAAAGTTAGTTTAAAAATTGCAACAGCAGAGTATCACCTTTTTTGACAAATATGATAAATTACATTCACTTTGCAGGTATAGAAAATAGTGTAAACAGTTTAAATGACTTAAAAAACTTTTTACTATAGAAGTTCTATATATCACCAAAAAAAGATTAAAGACCTATTGGGTGGACACGAAAAAATCCGGTCAATTTTAAATTGAGATTTCTCTAAAACCATAAATGCTTTTTATTTCATTTTTTTATATATTAAATGTGTTTACATCAATTAGAGTTTCAACTTAAATTTAAGGGTCTTGATGGGCTGTTTGGCAAGAGATCAAATTTTATAGCGGGTTGATGCCATCATTTCGCAGATTTTTTCTTTTTTAATCTTATTGGTGACATTAAACCATTTTTTTAAGTCATTAAGTCCTTTTTATTTCTTGTTACTCCACCTGTCTTACGAAGAACTCCTTTCACTGTTCTCCAAAAATCTTCAATCTTGCAGATAATTTGGAGGATTCTCATCTTTAGGAAAAATTTTCACATTTTTATCTTTGCACCACTGTAGAACTTTTTTAGAATAACGAGAAGCAGAAAGATCTGGCCAAAAGAGACATCGGTATTTGTGTTTTTTCATAAATGACAAAAATCGTTTTTGACGCCATTCTTTGATGTAGAGATCGGCAGTCAAGGTCTTCTTGGTGAAAAAACCAGAGGACTGCATTCCACAGCTGCAAACCGCTTGCCACGCAAGTAGCATGAATGCAAATTTTTTTCGTCAAATATATTTAAATTGATCATCGACAGAACTTCATTCTCATAGTAAAGTTGTTGACCAGGCAGTTATGAAAAATCCACCTTGCAATATGTTTCGTCGTCTTCAATTATGCACATACTTTTATCCGCCATTATTTTAACCAACTTCCTTGGGCGTCAAATTCCTTTAATTTTACCATTTAAGCTTCTCTTAGATGTATTTTTCTTATTAAATGCTTTAGTTTCAGCATTTTTATGTACTTTTTGATATAAGAACGCGAAGTTTTGAATTTTCTTGTTAGATCTCGCTCTGACAGGTTCGAATTTCTTGCTGAATTGAACTGAGAATCGACTTTACCTTTTTGGATTTATGGAAAGTTTTCTTTCTTCCACTTTCAGGTTTTCTTTAGAAGCTTTGAGTAGTCTTAAACTTATTTATGATATCGATGACTGTATATTTAGGGACATTTGTACGTTTAGCAATCAAGCGATATCAATTTGATGGATTTTTGCAAAAATTCACGACTTTTTTACGCACCTCAATGTTTCCAAAACATTTTGCAAGTCATTGGTTTGTAAAAAAATTTTTATCAACTCAATTAAAGATAAGAAAGTAATGTTTAATTAAAAAAATAAAAAACATTTGTCGTTTTAGGTCTCAATTTAAAGTTGACCGGAATTTTCCGTGTTCATCCGACATGCTCTATCTTATAACATAGTTTTAACCTTTGAGTGTGATGCTTTTTTAGTTTAAGAGGAGACCTAAAAAGTAACGCAAGTTACATTATATTGAATTAAAAAAATAAAATTATATTGAATTAAAAAAATAAAACAATGTTGAAAGAAGAAGTGTATATACACAAATACACTAATTTCTTTATTTCTGATTTACATAACTTAAAATACCTTCATAATCACTATTAGCAAGATTGTACTCACGAGCACGTTTTTTCTTTCATAAGAAGTTTTGTACAATTGTAGTTTTTTACCCAAATAATCTATTTTTGCAGGTCTTTTAGATTGATTTTAAACAGCTTTTGAGTTATTGTACCCCAAAGCAGATAAAAATCGCAATGTTATAAAATATTTTTGAAACTTTAATGTGCTACAATTCAATATCTACAGATAGACAATGCAAATTTTCTATTACCTTTGTGTACTTAGGGTAACCACCTGTGGTAAAAAAAAAAATTATGCATTAAATGTTAATTTAACACTTGCAATAGTCTGTTAAAACTTTTTTTGAAAATACGATAAATTACATTCACTTCGCAGGCATAGAAAATAGCGTAAACAGTTGAAATAAGCTATGAAACTTTTTAATGGGGAGGTTCTATATATATGCAATCACTAAAAAAAAGTTAAAGATTTATACTCTATCTTATGACATAATCGTAGCTCTATGACTAAGATGTATGATTTTAACTTTTCCCTTAATGAGTATACTCAGTTTTTGAGTATACTCTTTATATATATTTTTCTGAGTATACTCAGTTTTTCCTTAAATTATATAATTAATGTCTTAATTCGATTTATTTAATATGATTTTAGAATATGTATTTAATTTTATGCATATAATATAATTTACACATCGTTATAATTTGAGGGTAAAACTAGTAAAGGAGGTAAGGGTAAAAAAGTAAAAAGGTATAATTACATTAAGAGTTGGTTTTAAAACTAAAGTCTAAAGTTTTAGGACTGTATCTTTATTGAAAATATCTCCACTCAAAAATGTAAGTAAACCTGAAAAATTAGGATGGAGAAAGCAAATAGTAAAAAAATGGATACGAGTATGACTAACCTAGTAAAATTGGCATTGGACCCAAAAAAGATTAGAAAAAGAGCAAAAGTACATAAATTAAATTGATTTAGACAAACATTATAGATAAAAAAATGTAAAAATAAGTTTGAAGGATGAACAAAGTTCAGTTGCTCTAATTAAATCCAGATAGTCAATTGAAAAAACATTTCAGCTTGAGAACATTTTGTTAAGAAAGCCCAAAAGTTGAAAAATAATAAAAGGATACTTGCTTAACCTAAAGCTAAAAAAGGTAACCCTTAAAAGATACTGTTAAACAGAAAGTCATTAAAATTTATGAATCTGAAGAGTTCAAAAGACAATGTCCAGAAAGAAAAGACTTTGTTTCTGTGCATATAAATAATGTAATAATTCATAAGCAAAAACGCCATATGTTAATTTGTTTAAAAGGAACTTCATTTAAAGTTTCTAATCACAAAGTTAGATTCAGTGTTAATTCACATTCGACAGTAGTAGAAGTTACTCAGTTTTTGTATGTTCTTATCATCAAAATGATGTGCGCTGCTTTACTAAAGGGCCATTTAATTTATTATAAAGATTTGATGGAAGTATGTGTTAGTAATATAGATATTCAAAGCCGCATGTTTCATCTATGTTCTAACTGCCCTGGTAAACTAAAGTTGAAGACCTACTTGGAAAATTAGTTTTAAAAGAATAATTTTGATTTTGACTATCAGATTAACGGGTGATGCGGAAGTTATCGGACAAAATAAAAACGTCAATAACTTATTTATAAATAAAAAAGCAAACTACTATTATATTTTTTTAAAATAAAGCATTTATCTTTTAATAAAAATATATTATTCTTTATATGAAAAAACACCACCATCTGCAATTGATCTCAATTTTGCTCTGACGCCTTTCATATGCGACTAAAAAAAGTTTAAATCAATTTCTTGTAGTTTTAGTTTAATGCGATCAATCAAAACTTGCTCTGTTGAAGCTTGCCAATCTTCCTCGTAAACCTTCTGTGCCAAATGTCCCCAAAAATTTTCAATTGGTCGTGCTTGAGGCACATTTGGGGATTGGATTCTTTATCAACGTAATAGACATATTGGTCTATCCAATTTAGAGAATCTTTAGAATAATGAGAACTTGCTAAATCTGGCCAAAATAAATAGTTAAAGTCTCCATGATACTTTTTAATAAATGGGATAAGTCGTTTTTCTAAACATTCATTAATATAGATTGATGAATTGATCGCTACAGCCTTGGAAGTGCAAAACAATGGCTCGGACATACCACGTTCAGATATGACTATCCACATTATTAATTTTTTTGGAAATTTCTCTTTTCCTATAAAACGAACACTTTCTGGGCATGTCTTTTTGTTGTTTGTGAAGTATCCATAATTTCCAGGCATGTTGCCCCCTGCAAAACAAAAGTATTTTTCGTCATCGATGATTAGAAGCGATTTTGTGTTATAGAGTTGGTTAACTAGTTTCCCTGCTTCTTTTCTTTGCCTTTATTTGTTTTTCTATAGTGTATTTTGGAGTCTTTTCACGTTTTCTATATTTAATATTCATTTTTTTTAACTGACGACCAATTGTCGATTGATTTACACCGAATTTAATACCTATTTTTCTCTGACTGACCCCTTTTCGATTGTTGACAAGTCTTGTTAATTCGGCTTTCTTTTCTCTAGTCCAGGATGTCGGACGACCAAGGTGCTTTCTATCAGAAAACGATTGAACAGTTTCAAGTCTTTTTAGGTTATCATATATTGTACTTCGAGCAAATCCTTCCTTTTCAAAATGATTTACGATTTTTTTTTTTTATACTAGGTTTATTTACAAAAAACGTTTTTAGTCGCTTTCGAAAAGATTTTCGTTCAGCTGCATTTGACCTCATTTTAAATAATTGTGTTTCAAATAATAAAGTTTATATTTTATAGAACGTTTATGCCTACACATGAAACCACAAAAACTAATTATTATGCTGAAATAATGAAATTAGGATTTGTCCGATAACTTCCGCATCACCTGTTAAACTGCAATCTCTCATAGAACTTTCACATTAATGAACTAACCAAGAAAATTATCTCATACGAACGGTATGCTTTCAACAATTAGTCATTATGTAGATAAAGTTACACTTAAGAATATTTAATATGCATTATCTCATCTTAGCTGTTGTTGTCATTATAGTTTAAGTTTGGAGTCAAGTCGAAAACTATCGAATTGCAATTTTCTTGTTCCAAATAAAACTTCTTTTAATTAAAATAACTAGGAGCTATTAACAAAAAGAAACCACATAATTGTCATAGAATGTTCTTGAACTTTCTACACCAAATTTACACCTATTAAAAAGTTGCTATCGTCTCAGCGTCAATCCATTAAAATAATAAACTTCCAATCAATTAAATCAGGTACATCCGAGTCCTTTAAAAACTTAACGTTCCAACATTTACAGCTTTAGTAAAGAATGCTAATCTTTTTTTGTCTTCGATAAAAAAAATTTTAAAAAAATTATATTTATTTATTATTAATAAATGATAATAATTTTTGATAAAAATTTACCATCTTCCATAACAAACTTGTTCACAAAAAGTAGACTAAGACATCCCTACTTCACTAGAAAGATATACAATGGAAAACTAAATATACCACCTTTTAAAGCCCAAAAGTATGGAAAATATTCTATTGTTTATCGGTGCCTCTGTGAATGGAACAAAAACCTTGTATGCACTTCGAGTGAGTCCAAAAAGCTACATCTTGAAATACCTTTTTTACATCTTAAACAAAATCGAAAGAAAAAAATTCTGAAAAATTATTTATTCTAACCTTAAGACATTATTATCTTTACTATTAAAATATACCTAGTCCTACTTTTCTTCTTGAATTCAAAATTCTTAGAAATTCTTAAACAGCGTCATTAATAAAAGTAAGTTTAACATTCCATTTTAATTCGTGGGACTGATTTTAATACCTCTCTCAAGTATAAGGCAGAACTTTTGCAAAGAACTTTTCTTCAAATTTAATTTTGAAGCTTCAAAATTTATCCTTTGTCATGTATTGTTTCTTATCTACATTAATGATCTTCCTGACAACCTTACATCGGGTCTATTGGCTAAAGACTAATTTAAACATCTGTTTTGAAAAAAGTCTTCTCTTTTCGATTGCTTAGAACAGGTAACCAATCATGAATCTGATTTCACTTTTTTAACAGTTTGGGACTTGCAGTGGCTTGTGATTTTAACTCCAATAAAACTCACTTTATTTATCAAAGTTATTTACTGCACACAACGGAATACAGACGAAATTCCTATAATAATGAATGGCAACCCTTTTTATTTATCGTTCACTACTGACCTCTCATGGAAACCATACATAAAATTGATTGCTAAGTTAGCACCTGGTAAGGTTACTTCCATCATCGTGCTCATTATCTTACTTCTGATTCTAATTTCTACCTATACAAGTCTCTTATTCGCCTCTACAAGGAATACTATTGTCATATTTGGGCTGGTTCTTCTACTAATGCTCTTTTTTTTAAGACAAGGTTTTTAAAATGTTTCAACATTCAAATAAATGATAACAATGAGAAATTGTAAAATTATCAAATGCTATCTCAAAGACCAAAAAATGCTTTGGGCGCTCCTGCTTGCATGTTCTACCTATTTGTCAGTCGATGTATCTACATTCCTAGCATGTTCTGCCTATTTGTCAGTCGATGTATCTACACTCCTTGCATGTTCTGCCTATTTGTCAGTCGATGTATCTACACTCCTTGCATGTTCTGCCTATTTGTCAGTCGATTTATGAAAAATGAAGGATTAAGGTTTTGCTTGTGACATAAGTATTTGTAAAATATTCATATTATAAACAACCATTATCAAAAGCACTTAATTATAGACCTATCAGTATAACTTGTACTTCAATAAAAATCTTTGAAAAAATCATATTATGACACACCTGATTAAAAATAACTTATTAAGTCCACACCAATATGGATTTCGTCCAGATCATTCCTGTTTAACTAACCTTTTAACTGTAATTAATTATTGGCCGTCATCACTTGATAACAATATTCCCATCGACAACATTTATCTTGATTTTGAAAAAGCCTTTGACAAAGTTCCACATAAATTTCTTATTTCTAAACTTAAAGCTTATGGTATAAATGGATCAATACTATATTGGATTAAAAACTTTTTGAAAAACCGTAGACAAAGAGTTGTTGTTAATGGAAATTATTCAAACTGGATACCCGTTAAAAGTGGAGTTCCCCAAGGCTCCGTCCTTTCAGCTTTACTTTTTATTATATATGTCAACGATATCCCTGAAGTAATCAAATCAAAAGCTGCTCTTTTTGCTGACGATACCAAAATCTTCCGTTCTATTGAAAATACTCAATCTGCGCAAGAATTACAAAATGACATCGACGCTCTTGTTATATGGTCTCAAAAATGGGAAATGAAGTTTAACATTGATAAATATTCTGTAATGCACTTAGGAAACAACAACAAATCCCATACTTATAATATGCATGATCCAGAAAAAAATATAAGAATAAACATTAAAACCACAAATTGCGAACGAGATTTAGGTGTTCACTTAGATTCGAACTTATTATTTTCCAAACACACAACTATTCAAGTCAACAAAGCCACACAAATAATAGGAATAATAAAAAGAACATTTACATCAAATCCAGACTTATTATCCTTCAAAAAACTATTTTCAGCACTAGTCCGCCCTCACCTAGAATACTGTGGATCAATCTGTAACCCTGGATTTCTCAAAGACAAACGGCAACTAGAAAATGTGTTAAGAAGAGCTTCGAAACGAATCAATGGATTGCAGGATCTACCGTATGAACAAAGACTGTTGGCATTAAATATGACAACTGTAAAATACAGGCTACTTCGTGCAGACCTGATCAACGTCTTCAAATGGTGCAAAAACAACAAATGACATAAGTCTTTTTGAAATAGATAGTAAATTTATTACTCGTGCTCATATATATAAACTAAAAAAACAATCTTCGCGATTAAATTTACGTATGAATTTTTTTTCTCTAAGAATAATAAATAAATGGAACTCTCTTCCTAATCACATTGTATCAGCGTTATCTCTAAAAACGTTTAAACTACTTCTAGACAATCATCTAAAAAATTAATGGCTTCTCTACGACTAATCCACATTTTATTTTCTATTAGTTATACAAACTCTGTAATTGTCAAGTATTATAAAATTAGGTTGACAGGCAGTTTATGCCTACACAATTTATTGCAAAACCTTAATTTACAAAAAAAAAAAAAAAAAGTTATATTGAGACATTGTTCATTTTATGCGCTGTAAAAAAAAGTTCTGAAGGATTTTTTCCGAAGGATTTTTCTCAGGGGAATTTTTTCCTGCTACGATCAACGAAAAGTTTGAATGGGTTCGTTAGACGAATAAAGATTAATGCTTTTTCAAAAAACATTTAAAATTTTGGCTTTTCGATATCAAAAATTTGCTTACGCTTTTGATTTTATAATTTTACGTTCAAAAATTAATTAGGCGTCCAAACACAATTTTAAAATGATATCGATAGCTTAAATGAAAATTGTTATTAATGATTATAATAAACAAATATTATTTTTAAATTAGAAAAAAAGAGTTTAAGAAAACTAACTTAATACAGTAATTTGGTTATCAATATTTATAATGCTTAGACGCATCCTTTAAGGAGAAACGAAGAAATAGCACCACGGATTCCTAGATTTTTTTCTGCTCTTTAATTTATTCTTAAATGAATTAAAAATGAAATAAAGTTGTAAACTAAATAAAAGAAATTAAAGATAAAATAAAAATAAAATAATTCTATTTTATTATTCTATTTTTTTTATTTTTTTATTTTATTTACATTATTGCAACTGTCAATTATATATATATATATATATATATATATATATATATATATATATATATATATATATATATATATATATATATATATATATATATATATATATATATATATATATATAATTGACAGTTATATATTGACAGTTATATAAATATATATATACTAACTTTACATAAAATAATATTTAGATTATTATTTTATGTAAAGTTAGTATATATATATATATATATATATATATATATATATATATATATATATATATATATATATATATATATATATATATATATATATATGTATATATATATATATATATATATATATATATATATATATATATATATATATATATATATATATATATATATATATATATATATATATATATATATATACTAACTTTACATAAAATAATAATCTAAATATTTGTTATTATTTTATTTTTTAGTCTTAGAGTTATTTCTTGTCTAAAATAATAAAAATTATGGCTGCAAAATATGGCAAAAGTGCATTTAATGAGGATGAGAATTTTGAAGATATATCTGATACTCCAGAACTGGCAAGATTGAAACAGCAAAAAGAATTCTATGAACAGAGAATGATTGATAGCTCTTTTCGCTCTCTCCGATTAATCAATGAGTCACAAGCTACTGCATTAGAAACTGCAGCTGAATTAGAGTCACAGCGTTTACAACTTGAGCGAACTCAAAAAAATCTAAATAAAATGGATGCAGATTTAAACCAATCTGATCGTCATATAAATTCTTTGAAAAGTATTTGGGGTTCTGTTGAAAATTGGTTTAAAAAGCCTGTTAATTTAACAAAATCAAATTTAGTTCCAGCTAAAATTAGTACTGTTAGTCAAAATATTAAAAATGAAAACATTGAAATAAAAAACAACTTAAATATAATAGATAAAAAAGTTGATTTATCATGGAGTAATGAGGTATCAATTAAAAATCAAAAACAATCCACGAATCAGATTGTTGATGAAAATCTTGATCAAATGTTGTCTGGTTTGAAAATGTTAAAATCACAGGCACTGGCTTTAGGTACAGAAATTGATTATCAAAATGGTTTAATTGCTGACATTCATGTAAATGCTGAAAAAGTTGATCAAAGAGTTGATCAACAAAACTTAAAAATTCAGAAAATATTGAGATAAGAATATTTAGAGATATCAAAATAAAATAACAAGTTTACTCTTATGCAATTTTTGTATACTAAAGTATTATTTTTTATAAAATTAATGATGTTGTAATTTATACTTTTGCTTTGTTTTATTAAGAAAATTAAGAATATAAAAAAAATTATTCATAACTATTTCTAATCAAAATATATGTATATAATAATAATAGTAATAATAACAATAATAACAACAATATTAATTATTTTAAAACGTGTTCTATTTGCTAGTAAATACGCATATATAATAGAAAAGGCTGATTGTGGGTTATAATAGGGTTTAATGTATGTATATAAAGTAATATATTAATATCAGGTATGTAATTTGCATATATGAGTTGCACTTATGCACCAGTAGTGGTCCAATGTTGATGGTTCAGCCAATCCCAATTCACAGGTTTAACTATTGGCTGATTAACCAACTGATTATTGCCTGATAGTTAAGCCAATTAGTTGACCACGGCTGATGCATTGACATTGGTTAATAGCTAAACCACTGCCAGTACATAGGTGCAACTTATGTATGCAAGTTACATACCTAATATTAATAACTACCTTAAAATCTATTATTAACCACAATCAGCCTTTTTCATCTGTACATCACTACTATTTTCCAAACGCTACACAGTGAAATCAAGTCTACTAATTCCACATTGAATAGTGTTTGACACACAGGTTTTAACATCAAACCAAAAATTTTCATTTTTGTCACTTTTTTGCCAAATTTTATATTCCGTTTTACATTTTTTTATAATTTAACTTTGCAGATATCTAGTTTTTCTTAAAAAATAAATATAACAAAACTAACAAATTTGATTCTTTAGTCTATATACTACAACGACTATATTTTACATACCACTCGTAGTGTAGTATATATTGTATTAATAAAAGTTTTTTAGATTTAATTAATAATGGTGCAGAAGTTTGCATTAGGAGACAGGTGCTTTTTTGAAACTCATAAAGGAACAATTCGCTATATTGGAGAAGTCCCTCCAACGGTTGGTAAGATTTTGGCTAACAATTTGATTTTCTTAAAAAGTCTTCACAGGTTCAATTAATTTTTTTTTTCAGGAGAATGGTATGGAATTGAATGGGATACTGCTAGAGGAAAACATGATGGGACTTATAATAGTGTTCAATATTTCAAATGCAAGTAAGCAATAATGTTTACCAACATATATGTTAAGGTAGAGCAGTATTCAAAGCAAAATAAATATACTAGAAGCACAAAATGTTTTATATCAGTTAAAACAAATTTTTTTTTTCAATTCAGATTATTAATTTTTTCAATTTATTAATAGTTGAATAATTAGAGTAAAACAGGATAGAATGAAATAAAGGTTATAATAAAATGACAATATTTATTTATTTTCTCCTATATATTAAATAAACTTTTTGTAGAAAATATTTAAATCACGTTTTAAAGGATCTTTTTATGAATAAGATACTGTAAAATTACCCTCTTTTTTTACCTAATATAGTATTAGGTCTTTGTTTAATTTTATTGTTAAATTTATTGGTTTATTAAATTGTTATGTAATTATTCATTTATCTAGATTTAAATTTAATTGTTTATAATTATTATTAATTCACAAATATTTACCCTATGGATGGAAGAGAAAATAGCAGTGTCAATTGAAGAACAAGGAAAAATGTTACAAAAGAGTACATTGAAATGCTTAAGTACTTAGTTGAAAGAAATGAATCTGCAACAAGCATTTCCACTTCTCCTTGTTTATCTAAGTTTTTATTTTTTATTTTTTATTATACATCTTCGCTTCCAACAAGGCTGCAAGCAGCCACTAATTAAAGTTGGAAGTTACTGAAAGAGAAAAGATGAAGATTGTAGAGCAAGATAACAATTGACGGAATTCCAAAGAGCTGATGTTCGAGGAAAAAAACTAGACGAATAAGCGTTTTTGGAGCACTTAGGAACAGTCACAGAAAAAGGATGACACTTAATTGAATGAGGAGTAACACGAGAATGAATTTTAGTAGATGGCACAAGAGATGCTAGCTCGTTAGAGCAGTGCCCATTATAGTATTTGTAGAAAAGAGAAAGAGAAGCAACATTACGACGATGTGATAATGGTTGGAGGTTGGCTGCAAGAGCAGGTCCAACTATGTTTACAATGCGTTTTTGCACCTTGTCTAAAATAGAAAGGGCATCATTAGAAGATCCACCCCAGATATGGCAACAGTATTCCATACAAGGCCGGATTTGAGATTTATAGAGATGGAGAATAGAATCCAAAATAAGAAAGTGACAAGCTCGATAAAGAGATGCAACCTTAGCAGATGCTAATTTTGCAACTGATTTGATATATGGTTTCCAAGAAAGATTGGATGTAAGAGTTAATCCTAGAAGATGAAGAGTAGGTGACTCATCGAGTACATCACCGTTCATAAATATAGGAAGATCTAAATTATTGCGATAACGATTAGCTGAAAAAAATTGAGTTTTATCTGAATTAAAGTTCACCAGCCACTGTGAGCCCCATGCTGAAGCAGAAGTGAGATCCTTTTCAAGCTCAAATGCCCCTTCCAAGCAATCAGAGGGTGTTGGTTTCTTATCACAACAAGAATAAATGGTAGTATCATCAGCAAACAATGCCACCTTAGATGTGAGAATATCTGGAAGATCGTTAATGTAAATTAAAAAGAGTATAGGGCCAAGGATAGAACCTTGAGGAACCCCTGAAGTTACAGAATAAGAAGAAGAGTGTTGTCCATCGAGGACAACTTTTATGCTATGATTGGAAAGGAAGGATTCAATGATCTTAAAGATGTTGCCGGATACACCATAAGAAGAAAGCTTGTAGAGAAGACCAGCATGCCAAACTTTATCAAAAGCTTTAGAAATGTCAAGAGCGATGGCCTTAACCTCTCCACCTTCATCTGATGCACGATAAAACCTGTCAGTTACAAGTGCACAGTTCAAAATCTTGTCATTAAGTTAAACAGGATAATTCTACTACATAGTTGCATTCAAGTTGTTTTCTGATAAAAAAACGAGGTTAAAGACCTATAAATGCTCAAATAAAATTTTTATTTGAGCATTTATATGTGTGTTGTGCATGTACCAGAAGAACGAAACTCAACACAAGTTATTGATGCATACTATGCATTTGCAGGCGAAATTAATGGAAATTCAATTGAAAAAATTGTTTATTTGGATACAAATGGATTTAATGTGCACACCAACAGCGCATATGGTTATTTGCTAAGAGGTGCACCAGTAATTTTACGGTTGTCTGCAAATCGTGGCATAAATGTTTTTTTGGTTTGTGCTGTTTCAATAATGGGAGTGCTGGTTTGTAAAATAAAGCCTATTTTACAAGCCACCACTCCCAAAAGACAGATTCATTTTGTATTGTCATTACTACAATGTTGGCACTAGCAATTAGGAATGCAGATATGGAAGCGCCAGGGCTTGTTATGGACAATTGAAAATTCCACTGGAGTTGTTCTGTTAGGCAAACACCAGCCTCTTATGGCATAGCTGTTAAGTATCTGCCAGCATACACGCCACAGCTTAATCCAAGAATTTTTTTTTTTTCTTCTTTAAAGCATACTTAAAAACAGTGAGAAAGGCCTCGAAATATGGATGGGGTAATCAGGAAACTTAAAAATATTTTGGATACTACAGAGTTTAATTTAATTCCATTTTACAACCATATGCGAAGTTGCTTAAATCCAGCTCGGCAACCATTTTTTAAACAAATAGCTGTGGCAACAACCTAATTTATATTTTGAATATATCTATATAAAAACATAAAAGCCTATTGTTTATTTAAAATTATATTAGATATTAAAATGGTAGTTGACTCGCATATAAACGTGCATATAAGAATGAATAAATATGCTTTTATAAATGAATAAATACGCATATAAGAATGAATAAATACGCATATTAAATTAATAAATACACATATAAAAATGAATAGACGCGCATATAAGAATAAATAACCCTGTAAATCAATTATTTTCAAATCTATTCTAATACAAGCATGTCTGTGACATAGGTGAAACAATTGGCAGTGGTTCAAACATGAGATGCTGTAAAACAAACTCTGGTAGATAGGCTGATCAACCTATTTGATTGGGGCTCTGGTAGAATTTATAATGAATTCATCAGACTAGAAAATTTGTAACCCCCTTAAATTGAGAGGGTTACAAATTTTATAAGATCATAATTATTGTATGCTGAGAGAAAATATTATGAAATTTAAAATTTATAAATGAATATAAGTCTAGTTATGAATAGTACAAAAAATATTACAATATATAAAATAAGGGTTTTTTGTTATCAGCCTCCAATCACTGCAATTTTTTGCAAAGCATTATTTGACATAAGTATAAACATACAAATGTTTGAAGTAGCAATTTCGTTTTGAAAGCAAAGATTATTTTCTGAAACACCATTTGTTAAAATTATATTGTTGTATATTTCAGTTATTAAAAGATAATTGCTGCGGTCTACTTGCATTATAAAAATAAGTTTAACTTACGTTTTGTGCAAATTCTTGATACAGCTTAGGAACATGTTTATTTAATATTTAATTTTTAGTTAAAAAAAAATGTTTAGGAAAGAAAACCGAAAAAACAATTGCGATAAAAATGAACTAATTTTTGTTTTTTAAATAAATAAAATTTAAATATTGAACTATATTTAGTAACATTTTTTAATAAATTTGACAGTTAAGTTAAACCCAAGCATTAACTTTAATTTTAAATAAATTTAAATATTTTTTTAAATCAAAATTAATATATATATATATATATATATTTTAAATCAAAATTAAATTATATATTTTTTTATCAGAATAAAATTATATATTTTTTTTAAATTAGCTTTGAATTAAATCATATATTTTTATCAGAATCAAATTACATTATAATGATCTTTGCTTCAAGATTAAAGTATTAGCGTTTTTTAAGCAAAAAAAATCGATCATTAGAATAAAAAAAGTTTATTATAAATTATTTATTACTATATATATATATATATATATATATATATATATATATATATATATATATATATATATATATATATATATATATATATATATATATATATATATATATATATATATATATATATATATATATATATATATATATATATATATATATATATATATATATATATATGTATGTATATATATATATATATATATATATATATATATATATATATATATATATATATATATATATATATATATATATATATATATATATATATATATATATATATATATATATATATATAGAATATTAAGTAAATTTTCTCAATGCAATCAAAAGTTGCATAAATATTCTTTTGCTCTCAAGATGATAAATAAAAGTTTTTATTATATATATTTCTTTTATGGTTTTTTGTTTTTTTTTACGTTCAGATTAATAACTTCACATTAAAAAAAAATTGTTGCTAATTATAAACATTTAAGTTTTCGTAGTTTTTAATTTTGTTTGAGTTTTTTTCATTAGTAAGTAGCGCTTACATCTAACATAATTGTATTTCAAAAGTTAATGTGGTTTATTTTAAAGTTAATTACTTTTACCTTACCGCTTATAGAATATTTTAAAAGTTAAATAATGATGAAAGTTGCTTAATGGAAATTGCTCTAGGCGAACATCACACGTACGTAAATTGCTGGCAGCTTGATGCTTTAAAACAAGGCCTGATATATATATATATAAAATTCTTGAAAAAAATGTTGCTAAAAAAATTTATGACCTGTTTAAAGATGTGACGTGTTTTTTTGGTTGCTTTTTGGAAAAAAAATTCAGGGGTCCGTTTTTTTTTGTTTTGGGGAAATATTTAAAAATTAATTATTTAAGTTCTTAAATTTAACTTTAATGGCAATATCTTAATTCATATTTTAATTTCAGATTTAAATAGGACAATACTGAAATTTGCTGAAATTATTTTTATTTTGGTATGCTTAAAGGTTAAAACGGTTGGAGCAGTCCTGTATGAAAACTTCTTGAATAATTTTATCTTCCTCAATTTTATCTTAATTGGTTTTAGTGTTATATTAGACACAATGAACATTTTTTATTTACATTTATTACATTTAATATTTGATATATGTAGATATATTTTTGATTCACTCCCAACAAGGCTACAAACAACCACTGTTAAGTTGGGAGTTACTAGGAAAAAAAAGAATAGAGTTATAGAGCAAGGAAATGGTTGACAGAAGACTTAAAGAGTTGTAGGTTGTATGAGCCAGGATAACATGAAGATCGAAGAGAGTTTTAAAGGGTTGAAATGCGGGACAGATATAGTAAACAAATGAGACAAATAGTTGTGCCCACTCGGATAGAGTGGGTCTAACTACAATTACAATGCATTTTTTGACCTAGTCTAGAAGAGAAAGAGAATCATTAGAAGAATCAACCCAAATATGACAAAAGTATTCCATACAGGGACAAAAAAGAGATTTATAGAGATAGAGAATGGAATCAGGAGTAAGAAAATGGCGAGCATGATAGAGAAGCAACCTTAGTGGATACTAATTTAGCAAACAATTGTATATATGGTTTGCATGAAAGGTCAGAAGTAAACAATAATCCTAGAAGCCATAAAGAAGAGGACTCAGTAAGAGGATTGCCATTTATTAATATAGGAATGTCAACAGTATTGCAATAGTTGTTTGCAGTTATTAACTGAGTTTTGTTGGAGTTAAAATTTACATGCCACTGTGAGCCCCAATTTGTTACAGAAGTGAGATCAGATTCAAGATTGGCTGCCTGTTCTAAGCGATCAAAAAAAGGAGACTTTTTGTCAAAACAGGAGTATAAAGTTTAGTTAAGCATAGAACCTTGAGGTATTTCAGAAATTATTGGAAATGAAGAATAGTGTTGACCTTTGATGATGACTATAGCAAAGCAGTTAAAAAGAAACTATTTGATAATCTCAAAAACTTTCCCAGATACACTTATTTCCAAACACATTTTCCAGTATTTCAAACTTTGTCAAAAGTTTTATATATATATATATATATATGGCCTTGTTTTAAAGCGTAAACTGGTGTGCCATTCATGTACACCCAAAGCCATTTAATGTAAGTGGCAAGCCATTTCATGTAAGCCATTTTTTAATGTTTAAACAAGTCTAAAAGAAATCATTTAAGCGGTAAGATGAAAGAAGTAATTAACGTTATAAAAACCACTTATGAAGTTTGAATGACGATCATGTAAAAAAGTTTGCATGGCAATTACATTTGATATTTGTGCTATTTTAAAATAAAAAGAAAAAAGCAAAGAAAATTTTATTTTCATTTATCTAACTTTTCCATAAATAATGTTTAGTAAAAGAAAGGAAAAAAAAGATATTATAGGCATATAAAAAGATATTATAGGTAATAAAAAAAATTATAAAATAAGCAAAAAATTTTTTTTTGTTTATTATCTTGCAAGCACAAAAATGTTTTAGACAATTTCTCATAAATAACAAAAATAATTACCAAATTAAAAAAAATAAATTATTAGTTATAAAATAGTATGCGTTAAATTTTATTTTAATATTAGCACCACTTTTGATATTTAAAATTTTGTTTGTTAGTTGATTTTGTAATAATGATTGATTTTATCAAAAAAAATGAAAAAACATTTATTATTACAAACTTTAAACAACATCTTATAAAGAGTTAATTTTTTTTAATTAAAAAAAAACTTCATTTATGGATATACCTATGGATATATTATTAAATTTTTAACTTGAATTCACGCTTAAAGCAATATCTTGGTTTACATTTAAAAGTTTTATTTTGCGAAAAAAATAGTTTAGAAAAATAATATTTTATAATAGTTACATCAGCTTTATATAATTACAAGGTTGTGTGATCTCAAAAAAGTGGTAACAGAAATTTTCTTATATTTTAGAAAGAGTTTTGATTAAAAAAGTTAGTTATTTAAATTAAAAAAAAAGAGTTTTTTTTTCTGGGTTTTTCTTAGAAAGAAAAATAAGAAAATAAGAGGAATATAGGAAAATAAGTAATTAAATTACAATTTTTTCATAATAAATAAAAATTTTATTTGATTAATAAGTTTTGTAATGATAGAATAATTTAAATAAAAGAATAGCATGGTTTCTTTAATAAATGTATTTACCACATTTAACACCTGTCTGAAATTGTTTCTTTTATATTGCCCAATTTCCAGCGTTAATTCGAATTACAATAGATAATGAACATAACAATTGCTCTGTTTGATATACTTAAAAACTTAAAAAAAGTTATAAATAGGCTCCTAAAAATTTTGTTAAAAAAGTTCAGTAAATTAACAATGCACTAGCCCACAAGCTTTTAGAGCAATAACAATAGTTCATCAGAAAATAAACTATTAAATGCACAATTAGGATAACCCAACAAAAGTGCTGACTATTTCAATGGGGGTATTACAAACAACCAAATTTTTTATATTTAAATATTAGTATTAATGACTTTTTATTCTTTTACATGAAAAACTTTTTAAAAAAATAAATAGATTTTTACAAATAAATAGCAATTAGTTTTCTCGCTTTCCTAAAAAATGCCCTAAAAATAATAAAACAAAAATAGTAAAATATTTAGATATATAATATTCTATTAAAAACATTTTTCAAATGTTTTTAATAGAATATTATATATCTAAAAAAAAAAAAAAAAAAGCTAAAAAATTGCTTAAAAAAAGTAGAAAATCACCAAACAAATAAACAAAAAAACACCAAAAAACCAAAAAAGCCGATTTTTTTTGCAGCTCTAGACCTATTGCAATCGATCCTGCAAACTTTTTCTCAAACTCTCATCTAAACATTTATATTTTATTGCTTTTTTGTTAAATCATCAATGTGCTCTTGTTTACATTGGTAAATTAGTGAACTGGAATTTGATTAGGATTATTTCTAATGCTACAGTTGAGTTATTTCCAAGCAGAAGTGATATTATTTTTAATCATGTCTTCCAAGCCAGCTTCCTTTAACGCCATTTTCATTATTGGTATTTGATGGTATTTGTTTATTTAATGAGTTATGCATAAAACAGAACTAGCAGAAATTGGAAGTTTTGTTACCATTAAAATTTCTTTTTCTTTTTTTTCTGGAGTGCATGCATTGCTTGGCATGGTTCCATCCTATTCCAAAAAGTATAGCAATGGCGTCCCCATAATTGTTAATTCTTATCATTATTAAACATTGTTTTAGAATGGAGATTTTTAATCAGTAAATTTTGCGTTCTGTCTTTACTGAGTTAATTGACCAGGCTTTTAAGTCATGATCACTACTTTTGATTTTTTTAAAAATTAAGTTATTAAAAACTGCAAGATGACTTATGTAACATTTCGGAAATTGTGCTATCATTTCTGTTAAAATTATTTTAAAATTATCACTTAAAATTTATTGATTTGGTTTTGAATTTTTTTAAAAATATTAACTTCCAATAAGGCTGCAAGCAACCACCATTAGAGTTGGAAGTTGATGGAAGAGAAAAGCTAAAGTTTATAAAGAAAGATAACGATTAACATATGACTTAAAAGATTGCAAATTATATGAAGGAAGTGAATTCCAAAGAACTTATGTTAAAGGAAAAAAACTAGGCAAATAAAATTTTTTTGAGCACTTAGGAACAGTCACAGTAAATGACATTTAATTGAATGACAACTAACACAATGAATTTTAGTTGATGGCACAAAGACACTAGCTCTTTAGAGCAGTGCCCATTATAGTATTTATAGAAACAAGAAAGAGAATCAACATTACAGCAATTTGATAATGGTTCGAGGTTGTCTGCAAGAACAGGTCCAACTATGTTTATAATGCGTTTTTGCACCTTGTCTAAAGGAGAAAGGGTATCATTCAAAGATCCGCTCCAGATTTGGCAACATAATTCCATACAAAGATGGGTTTGAGATATATAGAGATAAAGAATAGAATCCTGAGTAAGAAAGTGGCGAGCATGATAAAAATATGCAATGCTTAGCAGATGCTAATTTTACAATCATTTGATATATGGTTTCGAAAAAAGATAGGAAGTAAGAGTTAATCCTGAAAGATGAAGGGTAGATGGCTCATCCAGGACATTACCATTTAAAAATATAGGAAGATCTAGATTGTTGCGATAATGATTAGCTGAAAAAAGTTTTTAAAGTTAAAGTTTACCAGCCACTAACAGTCCCATGCTGAAGCAAAAGTGAGATCTTTTTCATGCTCAAATGCCCCTTCTAAGCAATCAGAGATTGTTGACTTCTTATCAAGACAAGAATGAATGGTAATATCATCAGCAAACAATGCCACTTTAGATGTAAGAATTTCTGGTAGATTGTTAATGAAAATTAAAAAAAGTATAGGACCAAAGATAGAAACTTGAGGAACACCTGAAGTTACATGAAATGAAGAGTGCTGTCCAAGGACAACTTTTATACTACAATTGGTAAGGAAGGATTCAATATTCTTAAAGATATTACCTGATACACCGTATGAAGAGAGCTCATGAAGAAGATTTGCATTCAAAACTTTATTAAAGACTTTAAAAATGCCTAAAGTGATAGCTTTAACCTCTCCGCATCTATCTAATGCACAATAAAACCTATCAGTTATTACCTTTAACAAATCAGCAGTAGAACAAGAAGATTGAAATCCATATTGATGATCAGAAAGTAAATTATTAAATTCAAGATGAGAGATTAAGTGTTTATTAAATAAAAACTCAAAAACCTTTCTTATGATAGGAAGAAGACTAATAAGATAGTAGTTAGGCAAGTCAGATCACTCTCTAGAATTTTTGAAAATAAGAATAGCAGTCGTTTTCCAGCAGGCTGGATAACAAGAATCTGAGCTTGTTAAATAATACTGAAAGTATAGACAACAGCTCCAGAGAACACTTCTGTAAGACTATAACAAGTATGTAGAAAAGAACTAAAAATGGTACTCATCAACTTTTATTTAGAACTAAGTATTATTTTTAATACATTAATATAAGAAGATAAAATATTTCAAAGAAATTAATTTATTCCTGTTGGCATCAAATAGAATTTTGAACTTTTGCTTTTGTGGTACAAAAAAAGCTTGCGCACAGAATAGCAATCAAAACTATTTATGCTTTTTAAATGACATTTTAAAATCTTTGACATTTTAAAATCTTTAACATTTCTGCATTTTTTATTTTTTTCATTTTTCGCTCAATAATTGCCCAGTAGTTTGCAATAATTTTGAATTATAGGCAGTTTGGAGGATTTGTTTATATCATTCCAAGTCAGTTTGCTATATGGACTTGATGATAAATTAGGCCGGAACACATGTCTACAATAGTATGATTTAGTAAGAGCTAAAAGATGTATTTTTAAAGTCTCTTTAGCATATATTTTATCAGAAAGTGAGGACTCAGAAATATGGATGCTAATTTTTTGTCATACTTGCAAATAGCTTGCCAAATCAAGGCTTTTTAAAGAAGTTTATCATGTTTTGTGTGTTTAGTTTTCTTATCTGCTTTTCCTCTATATCTGGCATTATAAGAGACAGCACCAGGACTTTGCTGATAATCATACTTCATTAGAATTTCATCATCTTCTATAGTTCAGCATTTTTTAGAAATATAATTGTCTTCAAACTTTTTTTTAGCAGGTTCTTGCACTTTTTTTTTTAATTTCAGAACATTTAGGCACTTTTTGTGATTTGAAAGTTTGAAAAACATGTTTATTTTGAACTTTTACTACAAAACTTTAAGAAAATCCTTATTTTTTTACGTGTTCCCATAGTGAGAGGCTTGGGTTATTCATAAAACTGTTAACCAGTTTTCTAACCAGTTTTATATCTTGAAAAACCTTCTTTCCTCCATTACTAGATTTGGGTTGGATCGAATTTGTTTGGAAAAATGTTAAATAACATGACTAACAGTGTTGGGATGTATTTACAACTTTTTGCACCGAAATTGTAGCTTCTATTCAGAATTTTTTTTTTTAAACTTATTTTAAGTTAAATGAGAAAACTAAAACATTTTTTCGAAATCGTTATATGCTGCCAACAAAATACGAAGACAATTAGAAATATTTTAATACAACCTCTGAAAAAAAATACTCTTTCACATTGATTTTGTGTACACGCT
Source organism: Hydra vulgaris (assembly GCF_038396675.1). Lineage (NCBI taxonomy): Eukaryota > Metazoa > Cnidaria > Hydrozoa > Anthoathecata > Hydridae > Hydra > Hydra vulgaris. Next base: position 25,593,183 of record NC_088929.1, read on the forward strand.
TTATAATTTCTGTTAGTCATAAAATAAGGTTTAAAACACTTTTTTTTGTAAACATCGCGCTACAAAAAATCAAAGAATTTAACTATTTGCGCTCACCACTTGTTTTTATTATTTAATTGTATTGTTAAAAAGCAACCAATAGCATACAGTTTTGGTGTCAAGGTTAAGTTGTTTGTTTGTCTGATTTTCAATAGTAATTTTGACCCGTAACATGCAGGCTTGGCCAGGAAGGCGTGCGATTTCATGTCACAATATGACCACGCAAATACAATTTGATTTTGAAAACTTGACCGCGGCTGTTGAGATGTTTTGAAAGTTTGTATGCATTTAAAAATGGGTTGAAAAAATTGTTTTAACTTAACCATGAAGAACTTAAAAAAAAACTTATCAATAAAGAAGCAAATAAATCTTCGTTAAAAAAATAAAGAAAAATAAAATAAAAATAACTTGGCTAAAACTAAAATAAAAAAAAATTAACTAAAATAAACTATAAACTATAACACTAAGATTATCTAAACTACGTTTGGAATAAATAACTTTGAATTGTTTATCTTTTCTAATGTTTTTATAATATAATATTATGGGAAACCCTTTTTAAATAAAGTAACAACTTACATCTAATGATTGTTTAATAAATAGGCACATTTAAAAATTAAAAAAAAACCCTTAACGATTCTTCGCAGTAATGTAAACAAAAGAAAAATAATTAAATGGTTTATTTCAAAAGTTGATATATTTTTATTTTTTATTTAAATACTTATATAAATATAAAAATATATATATTATTCATTAGTATTTTTATAAAAAATTATTAGCAGTGATTTGTTACTTTATTTAAATACGTTTCAATAATATAAAAATGTAAAAAAGTAAAAATCAAAGTTTTTAATTCAAATGGCTTTTTTTTTCTAAAAATCTTTTTACTTTTCGAGTGAATTAACTTTAATGATTCTTTTATATATATATATATATATATATATATATATATATATATATATATATATATATATATATATATACACACACACACACACACACACACATATATTTAAATTAATTAGAACAATATACAAAAGGAGATTTTAAGTCTAACCATATCAAAGGAAACTGATGAAGGAGTTGGTAAATGTCCTCGAGAAACCCGCTTTTGCTACTCAAAAAATTCAGTTTGAGGATTTCACTCCAGGACACTTTGTCTACATCTGGGAACTGTTAAATGAACAGTTTATTCAAGAAGATTTTAAAAGGTCTTCTTTTGCTAGAGCTATAAAAAAATTTATGGAAGCAAGAGAAACAGTCTTGTTGAGTAATTCATTCTTTTTTGCAGTGTTCTTTGCCAACTTGTACTACTACTTATTAAGTATTTAGCATTTTTTTAAACTTTCATTATTATACTCACACTTTTGGCTTTGATTCCTTCGATTAAAAGTTTAAAGCGAAATTATTTAGTAAAAGGATTTTTTAGATGGGGCAAGATAAAAACAAATTGTTTATTTAGTCTCTATTATAATTTCAGGAAGTTGCTGAAGATACTCTCTGGTTGGTTTATAAAAAACTCAATGAGCAAAGTTTTGGATTTAATAGGTTCAAAGAAGTTGGTGAAAATTCTTCTGCTGGGAGTTTGGATTAACAATCGGAGGACTTGACTCCAAAAATAAAAATTCTCAAGTGAATGAAACAGGCTAGAAAAGAAAAAAGCCAGCAGTATAGTCAAGATTTAATCCAAAATTGAGTTGCAGAAAAGGAATTTAAAAATACACTTCCAAGTCTGCCAAAACTTGCTCAAAACCTACTAAACCGGAAAAATCAATTATATAGCTTTATAGAGATAAAAGATTTTCTTTCTATTTTTCAAACAGCATTTAAAGTCACCATAGCACTTCCAATGACTCAAGTTAGCGTTGAACAGATGCTTTCTATGCTTAAATTTCTGATGCCAGACCAAAGGAGTCATATGACTTTGGATCTTATTGATTACTTTGAGTTTCTTATAAAAAACAAAGGATAGATTTAATTTTTAAATTTTTGCTATAAGTTATTCTTATTAAAACCAGAAAATAAATGTTGGTAGAACACTATTTGTTTTCTCTGTCAGTTTTTGAAAAAATTATTTCTCTTTTTAAATTTATTTTAAAAAGTTATGCCAAAGACACACAAAAACCAGGAGCTGAGCTTGAGCCAAGTTGAATCTGTACATTTTCTAGGAGCTGTAAAACAAGCCCCTATAACATTTTCAGGTTACATTACATATTGTAACGTAAACGAGATTCGTTACGTTACGTGCAAAATGTCCATTATTTTTACGTAACCGAGACGAAAGATTTTACGTAACAATACGTAACATTGTAACATAACAATACGTGCAAAATGTCCGTTAATTTTACATAACCGAGACGTAAGATTTTACGTAACGATACATAACATTGTAACATAACGTTACGTGCTAAAATGTAATTTTTACTTATCCGAGATGTAACGTATAGCGTATTAATACGTAACATTTTGACCTAATAAGACGTGATCATGGTCACCTACGGCGACTTTCAAATTAGCGAAATTTAATTATTATCTTGTATGCGAATGAAAAATTAATTATTGGCCTACATTATTGCTGCAATTTACTCTTATTGCCTATATAATATAGACTAATAAGATTGTACCATCGTCTAGAGTGTAAGGAGTAGACTTATACCAATTACACAATATATATCACATCAAAACTAAAAACAAAAACTAAGTACTAAATAAATCCTCGTAATATTTGATATTGACAAAAACCTTACCGTATTATAGTTTAAATTTTATAAACGGTCCTAAAAATTGTCAAAATTGATATTATATACACGTTTTTGCTTGTGGGGTAATAAAAACAAAAGAAGTGTTATGCTAATTAAATAAAAAAAAATTTAATAACGTTTTATTTATATTAAAAGTTATAACGTAATTAGATTTACAATATTGTAATTAACATTAATAATAAGTCGTTTATATGTTGTGTATATATATATATATATATATATATATATATATATATATATATATACACAACATATATACATGTATATATATATGTATATATATGGACCCGTAAAGTGAAAATTTTCAGAAAAAAGGCAGATTATAATAGTAAATATAAATTTTTCTTGATTTTACATATTAAAGTTGTTTGAAATAAAGAGAATTTGCAAATAAAGCACAAAGTAAATTTCAATATTTTTAGAGTTTTTTTGTAATGGTATTTTTTTTATAATTGCTTCATATTTGGTTTCTTGTGTATTTTTGTTTTATAATAAAAAATTTTTTGAACACCCCTAATGTCTAGTTTAAAAGCCGAAAAATTAAAGCATAATTTTAACTATCATTGCTAATTGTATATGTATAAATGTATTTCTAATTAGGAGTCGTTCATTAAGTACGTACGCTTTTATTTCAACCCTTCTTCCCCTTCCTCCGCCTTTTGATATACGCTTTTTTTTAGTACCCTCCACCTCAAGATAAGAACCTACGCTTTTAAGGTACCTACCTAACATTTTATAATTTTATTTTTAGTTTAGTGTCTTCTTTCTTTTATATTTTAACCCCTGCCCCCTCCCCCCCCCATCCCAATCGTATTTACGCCATTTACAGATATAGATATAGATACAGGCGCAATTGAGTGTTTATACATCAACTGTGTATTGTTTCATGTACCTCCAAATTTTCTACCGCATTGAAACCTAAGTTATAATCAAAAAAGTTGCAAAGAAAACTTTGGTATTAATAATGTTTTTATATATGCCGTCTTCGGATATATTAACGATTTACGTCGTTTATGCGATTTAAAAGGATATTTTTTTTAAATCAAACCCACTAGCAATCTAATTTAGCTATAATATGAAATATAGGAATTATTAGATGTTTTCACACATTAAATAAATTAACAAAATATAATATAATTAGATTGGGTAGCTTATGGGTTTCATTTAAAAAAGATTATTTTTTAAACTTATAAATTTAACAACTTTGCGATTTTAATTTTTTTAACAAAAAAATATTTTTTTAAAACTTTTTTTAGTTACTAATGTCTCAACAAATGCATCGGTAAATACTATAACTCATAAATGAGTTACAGTATTTAACAAATTTGTTTAACTAACGATATTGTAAATACATTGAATACGTTTGTCAAGAACATTGTTATAAAAAAAGTATTTTTTATAAAAACTAACCCACAAGCAATCTTATTCCTTATATATATTATTTTCACTGTAACCAATCCTCACGTGTTGTGGCATATTAATTAAAAACTAAATCTCGAATTAAATGTGTCACAAATTTAGTTTATTTTACGTTACCTTATCTTGTTACTTGTTAGAGTGTAACCGATTAAGATGTAACGTTACGTTAAAAAAATCCATTTATATCACGTAGTTTAGTTACGTCTCGAATCTTTATTTGGTAACGTTACGTTACGTCTTATTTGGTTATGCTTTATAATGTTAAAAAAAAAGCAATTGAGACGTAACGTTGCGAATTGAGAAAATTTTTTTTTTTTCGTGACAAAGTAACCAATTGTGACGAAGCTATTTTACAATGAAAATAAAATGAAAGATGATTTTTAGCAATACGGCAATATAAAACAAACATTTACTGCATTATCAAGTTTATTTACTTAATATTTAATTAAAAGTTAGAGAATGTAACCTTGTTACCAATTGTAACCGATTAAGACGTAACGTAACTTTAAAATGTTATAGGGGAAGGTCACCGCTCTACAAGCCTGTGATTGACACATCTATATTGGATCTAGATTATGTAGCTCATATAAAGTTAATTGATAATCATATATCAACTTGTTAATTTCAATTACGCCTATAATAGTTTTAATAGTTTTATATAAACTTGTTGTTTTTTTTTTTATGTGTTTTCATTTTAATTTTAGATATTATTTTGAATAATTTTAATTGTAGTGATAAAATTAAGTGCTAGATTCATAAGTGAGAGGTACATTGTTTAAACCCAATATGTTCTTGGAATTACTAGACTCTACTTGTTTCTCTGGACAATGACCTTTTCCAGATTTTTAGTATGGCAGGGGCACTGGTCCTGGTCACTAGATATTATAGCTTGTTTGAGCAGCAACCAAGTATTTGTAAAAAAAAAAGAAAGACATGCAACCTTACGACAATGTGAGAGTGGTTGAAGCTTAGCAAATAGAGCAGACCTAACTACATTTACATAGTGCTTTTGAATCTTTTCTAGAAAAGAAAGAGCAGAATTAGCTTGAATATGATGTTTTATTCTATAAAGGAACAAATAAAAGATTTATAGAGAATGAAACCAAAAGTAAGAAAATGGCTAGCACAATAAAGAGAAGGAACCTTAACAGATGCTAACTTAGCAATGAGTTGTATATATGGTTTCCATGAGAGGTCAGTAATGATAAATCCAAGAAGACATAAAGTAAAGGACTGAGTTAGTTGCTATTCATCAATTTGTCAACAATATTCAGGCCTTGTTATATATATATATATATATATATATATATATATATATATATATATATATATATATATATATATATATATATATATATATATATATCAGGCCTTGTTTTAAAGCATTAAGCTGCCAGCAATTTATGTACATGGGATGTATGCCTAAAGCAATTTCCATTAAGCAACTTTTTATCATTATTTAACTTTTAAAATATTCTATAAGCTGTAAAGTAAAAGAAGTAATTAACTTTATAAAAAACCACATTAACTTTTGAATGACAATTATGTAAAAAAGGTTGAATGACAATTATGTTAGATGTAAGCGCTATTTACTAATGAAAAATACTCAAACAAAATTAAAAACTACGAAAACTTAATTGTTTATAGTTGACGACAATTTTTTTTTAATGTGAAGTTATTAATCTGAACGTAAAAAAAAACAAAAAACAATAAAAGAAATATATATAATAAAAACTTTTATTTATCATCTTGAGAGAAAAAGAATATTTATGCAACTTTTGATTGCATTGAGAAAATTTACTTAATATTCTATATAGTAATAAATAATTTATAATTAATTTTTTTTATTGTAATGATCGATTTGTTTTGCTTAAAAAACGCTAACACTTTATTCTTGAAGCAAAGATCATTATAATGTAATTTGATTCTGATAAAAAATATATGATTTAATTCAAAGCTAATTTAATAAAAATATATAATTTTATTCTGATAAAAAAATATATAATTTAATTTTGATTTAAAAAAAAAAAAAATATATATATATATATTAATTTTGATTTAAAAAAATATTTAAATTTATTTAAAATTTAAGTTAATGCTTGGGTTTAACTTAACTGTCAAATTTATTAAAAAATGTTACTAAATATAGTTCAATATTTAAATTTTATTTATTTAAAAGACAAAAATTAGTTCATTTTTATCGCAATTGTTTTTTCGGTTTTCTTTCCTAAACATTTTTTTTTAACTAAAAATTAAATATTAAATAAACATGTTCCTAAGCTGTATCAAGAATTTGCACAAAACGTAAGTTAAACTTATTTTTATAATGCAAGTAGAGCGCAGCAATTATTTTTTAATAAATGAAATATACAACAATATAATTTTAACAAATGGTGTTTCAGAAAATAATCTTTGCTTTCAAAACGAAATCGCTACTTCAAACATTTGTATGTTTATACTTATGTCAAATAATGCTTTGCAAAAAATTGCAGTGATTGGAGGCTGATAACAAAAAACCCTTATTTTATATATTGTAATATTTTTTGTACTACTCATAACTAGACTTATATTCATTTATAAATTTTAAATTTCATAATATTTTCTCGCAGCAATTATTTTTTAATAAATGAAATATACAACAATATAATTTTAACAAATGGTGTTTTGGAAAATAATCTTTGCTTTCAAAACGAAATTGCTAATTAAATAATAAACTTTTAATAAATAAAGTAGATAAATTAAGGTAATTTTTTTATTTGTTACTCACTAATTTTTGATTAACAAAAAATATTTTTTAGTTGCAAATTATTTAAAATGATTATTTAAGAAAGAATCATTTTAAATAATTTAACATATTTTAATTCATTTCAAATGTCGAGAAAAACAATTTGTTTATAAGAAAATTTTATGAAATGTTATACTAAATTTAATTATTTAATATAAAAAAAAAAAGAAAGAAAATAAACATTTCCTTATAGTAATAATAAAAAAACGAGTTAAACAATATTTAACTCATTTTGCGGTAATATTATTGCAGTAATTTAAAAAAGTTAATGTCTTTAAAAAATAAAAAGATGAAGAGAATTTTATGACATCAGACTAATGCATTAAGCATTTTTTATTTAGAACAAGGCCTGAATATTTCAATAGTTGTTTGCAGTAAATAAGCCCTAAACAGAAGAGAGATCAGATTTCAAATCTTCTGCTTGTTCCAAGAGATCAAAAAGTGAAGAATTTTTGTCAAGACAGGAGTATAAGTTTGAGTCGTCTGCAAATAGTCGTCTGCCACTTTATGAAAAATTGTTAGATTATAGAAGATTACAGAAAAGACACAATACAGGATCAAGGATAAAACCATGAGGCACCCCAGAAGTTACTAAATATTAACAAGAGTGTTGGCCTTCAAGGGTGACTTTAATATTGTAGTTAAAAAGAAATGATTTAATAATTTCAAAACTTTCCCAAATACAAAATATAAAGCAAGTTTATAGAGAAGACCAGCATGTTTAACTTTTGATATGTCAAGAGCAATAGCCCTTGCCTAATTGTCTCCATCTAATGCTCAAAAAAAAATGCACAATAGAAGACAGGAATTTAGTCTGGACCACAGGCCTTAGAAGAGAATGATTGAGAATTTACTTTAGCAATGGAAGCTAGAGTGGTTTGGATGTCTGAAATGAAATGTTAGAGTAACCTTAGTTAATGACACTTTTAAATATTTAAAGTCTTCAAAACCTAATATCTGAGATAAGATACAAAATGTACTAAATGAGAAAAATGTAGCTTAGCATCAGACTTTGTTGCAGTAACAAGTGAAATAAATGTGAAAAAATCTTGTGAAAAAAATTGTTACAGTGAGATAAAGCAGCTGCACATGAAGCTGGAGATCATAGAGAATGAGGCTTGACTTGAAACTGACAAGAAGGAATTAAAGCTTCCATATCTGCTTGAATCCAGTAGGCTCATTTTTGCATACATCATATGTATATATATATGGGTATAAACACGATTGTTTATATGATGGAATATTTGCCAATTTTAAAGATGATGATCAAGTGGATTTGTGGTATAACTCTTACAAGTCAAAAAAAGAAGCTTTAATCGTAGACAGAAATTAGAAATAGTAAGTGTATTAGATAAGGTTTGGCAAAGAAGATATTGGTTGAGTGATGAAGTTGAGGTATGTTAAGCTATGAAGATGCATATGATTTGGGTATCAGCATGTAGAGAGTTAGCAGGAAGTTTCTGGAAAAAAAGTAAAAGTAAAGAAGCTTGGAGAGACTATGTTACATACGGTAAGATGCTTGAGATTAAAATATAAAAAAAAATAGCATAAAAAGAAGATGCTAATGTGATAAAGTGATGAAGATGATGATGATCATGATAATGTTTTTATATAAATATCAATGTATATACAAAATATAATATGAATTTCAAATAAAATTATTATATTTTAGGATGTATGAGTGTATATGTAGCCCTAGACACAAACACAGTCCCAGTTGTCTTTTATCAAACCCGACCCTGGCCCTGGCCAAATAACAACCCCAGACGCTTAATACAGGTTTGTGTTTTGAAGTCATAAAGCTTGTAGTGGTAGAAACACAAAGATCATTACTACATTTTTGCAAGTACCCCACTAAACTTCTTTCTCTGCCAAGTATCTTTTTTTATTAAGAATTGTGTTTCTGAGTTATGAAGTTGAGAGATTTTAACAAAAATTATAAAGTAAAAAAACTTTTTAACTATAATTTCAATCCCCCACCACGTCCCTGGTAGTACCACGCTCAACTTGTTTCTCTGCTCAGTGGCCTTGTTTTTCAAGGTTCCTGTTTCGGAGTTATAGAGTTGAGAGAGGGTTATAACCAATATTAAGTAGCCTCCTCATCTGTAGTAGCCTTCTCGGCCTTAAGGAGGTTAATAACAAAAACAAAAAAAACAAAAAAATTTAGAAATAAAGTTGAAAAAATGTTCACTTATGTCTGAGATATGACTGTTCAAAGCTTTACCTTAAGTGTTCTAAAATTTTACGTTTTTTTATATATATATATAAAATATATATATATATATATATATATATATATGTATATATATATATATATATATATATATATATATATATATATATATATATATATATATATATATATATATATATTTAAACATCTTCGCTTCCAACACGGCTGCAAGCAACCACTAATTAAAGTTGGAAATTACCTGAAAAGAAAAGATGAAGATTGTAGAGTAAGATAACAATTCAGGGGCTACTTAAAGGATTGAAAATTATATGAATCAGGAAGACAAGATAAAGGAAGCGAATTCCAAAGAACTGATGTTCAAGGAAAAAAACTAGACGAATAAGCGTTTTTGGAGCACTTAGGAAAAGTCACAGAAAAAGGATAGACTTAATTGAATGACGAGTAAAACAAGAGTGAATTTTAGTAGATAACACAAGAGATGCTAGCTCTTTAGAGCAGTGCCCATTATAGTATTTGCAGAAAAGAGAAAGAGAAGCAACATTACGACGATGTGATAATGGTTGGAGGTTGGCTGCAAGAGCAGGTCCAACTATGTTTACAATGCATTTTTACACCTTGTCTAAAAGAGAAAGGGCATCATTAGAAGATCCACCCCAGATATGGCAACAGTATTCCATACAAGGTCGGATTTGAGATTTATAGAGATAGAGAATAGAAGCCAAAGTAAGAAAGTGTTGAGCTTGATAAAGAGATGCAACATTAGCAGATGCTAATTTTGCAACTGATTTGTTATATGGTTTCCAAGAAAGATTGGAAGTAAGAGTTAATCCTAGAAGATGAAGAGTAGGTGACTCATCGAGTACATCACCGTTCATAAATATAGGAAAATCTAACATATTGCGTTAATGATTGGCTGAAAAAAATTGAGTTTTATCTGTATTGAAGTTCACCAGCCACTGTTAGCCCGATGCTGTAGCAGAAGTGAGATCCTTTTCAAGCTCAAATGCCCCCTCCAAGCAATCAGAGAGTGTTGGTTTCTTATCACAACAAGAATAAATGGTAGTATCATCAGTAAACAATGCCACCTTAGATGTGAGAATATCTGGAAGATCGTTAATGTAAATTAAAAAGAGTATAGGGTTAAGGATAGAATCTTGAGGAACCCCTGAAGCTACAGAATAAGAAGAAGAGTACTGTCCATCAAGGACAACTTTTATACTACAATTGGAAAGGAAGGAATGAATAGTCTTGAAGATCTTGCCAGATACACCATAAGAAGAAAGCATGTGATGAATGGAGAAGACCAGCATGCCAAACTTTATCAAAAGCTTTAGAAATGTCAAGAGCGATGGCCTTAACCTCTCCACCTTTATCCAATGCACGATAAAACCTAACGGTTATTACTATTAGCAAATCAGCAGTAGAACGAGAAGATTGAAATCTATATTGATGGTCAGAAAGTAAGTTATTAGATTCAAGATGAGAAATAAAGTGTTTGTTAATTAAAGATTCAAGAACCTTGCTTATGATAGTAAGAAGACTAATAGGATGGTAGTTAGATGAATCAGATCGCTCTCCAGAATTTTTGAAGATAGGAATAATAGATGCCGCTTTCCAGCAGGCTGGAAAACAAGACTCTGATAAGCACTAGTTAAATAGTTTTAAGAGTATAGACAACAGCTCCCGAGAACACTTCTGCAAGACAATAACAGGTATGTTGTCTGGGCCACAAGCTGTAGAAGAGTTTAGTCAGGAAATTACTCTAGATACAGAAGCTGGAGTGATACGAATATCAAGCAATGGATCAACCTGTTTGTTGGCAATATCAGGTAGAACGCAACTAGTGGAATCAAGAGATGGTATTGATGAAAAGTTTTTAGCAAATAATTCAGCTTTGTCTTTAGGTGAGGTGACAAAGTTTGAACCATACAAGAGAGGTGGAATTAAAGATTTGCCCTTATTATTAATACTATTAAAGATTCTCCAGAAGTCACGAGAGCCTAATTTTTGAGATAAGATATGAGATTTCATGACCCGAGAATAGTGGGCTTTGGCGTTAGACAAAACCGTTTTACAATGATTTCTAGCAGTAATAAACAGACGTCTGTTTTCTGGAGAATTGTTTTGCTGATAGATATAGGTGTAACGGTTTCGATTGGCAATTGCAGCAGCACAGTGTGAGGAAAACCATGGAGGAGAGTGAGGCTTGACCTGGAATCGAGAGGGAACAAAAGGTTCCATGCCAGCCTGAATTTACGAAGTTATGTAAGAAGCACATTTGTTGACAGGAAGAGGAGAGATTTCTACCCAAGGGCCATCATGAAGAAAATCACAAAAAGAGTCCAAGTCAGCTTTAAGGTAGTTGTAAGAGGTACGATAATAGGGGGATTCAGGTGATGTGATGAAGAAGAATGAGATATCAGTTTTAGAGAGATCAAACTGTGATCAGAAGCGCCTAAGGGTGAATGTGGAGAAACTGAGCACTGACTAGGATCAGAAACAAGACATAAGTCAAATAGAGAAAGTAAATGATTCGGGTTGTCTGGAAAGCGAGTTGGAAAGTTGTCTATTTGAGTTAGGGATTGAGAAAGGCAAAAGTTGTGGGCTTTAATGCCTGCAGATTCACTGACATTAGAGCCAAGTCATTCAGAGTAGTGAGCATTAAAGTCACCGACCACAACTATATTAGTTGATGGATAAAGAGAGAGAGCTTGGTCAATTTGATCAGAAATAACATCAAAAAGAGTGCAGTCTTAAGATGAAGGAGAGCGATATAGTACAAAGAAAAAGGCGATAGAGTGAAGTGGTGCTAATTGAAAGCTCATGAAAGAATACTCTGTGGATTTAAACCTTTTTGCACAACAAATGGGTGAATTCTTTTGAATGTAAATGCCCAGGCCAAGCATGTAGTTATTGGAATTCTTTACAAATTAAAGAAAGATAACCATCAACACTAAGATCGCAAGATAAGACAGCTGAACTCAAATTAGACTCACAAAGAGCAAGTAGGCCTGGTGAACTTTGCAAGAGATAAGATTCAACAGAAGAAAAGTTACTTCGAAGACCACGAATATTAGTAAATGATAGGTTTAGAGAACTTGGTGATGATGATGGTTTTTTGTGTTTTATAGTTTTGGGTACTTTATTCATTTTTTAATTTGTTGAAGAACTCAAAGCATAGATAGTACTCAGAACACTGTTTAATAGCCCAAGTAATTGCCTCATTACTATTAACAAACCCTAATTAGTAACAAAGGGCTCCAAATGTGGCCTCCGCAATGCACACCAGAAGTACAAACAGGGACACCATCCATGCGCAACATGGCACTGTTAATATTTTGATATTTTTCAGTTGTTGATGAAATCAGCCTCTCTGAGAGCTACCACAGAGTTCGGGAAACCTGGCTACCAGCCGGCCTCAGAACCATAAAACTGAGTTTTAGAGCTTTACCCTCATTAGGAGATAATAGAATGATTTGCTTAGTCATAAAAACAGAGACACAAGCAAAACCCATGCATTGTGTCAAGAAGATCCAGCATTCAACACCCTAAACTGGAAACAATGTATTAATGTGTATATATATATATATATGTATTATTCGTATATATATATATATATATATATATATATATATATATATATATTTATATATATATATATTAATGTATATATACACTGCAGGCCAAAAGTTTCCGGACACTTGGATTTTGTTTAATTTTTAACTAAAACTCCCATAATTATTTCAAAAAAATTCTTATATCATATTTATTTTATAAAAGATACATATAGTTACTATTTAAGATAAAAAAAAAAAAAAAAAGAAAAAGAAAAAAAATACTAGCAACACTATTATTATTTAACTGTCTTTTCGTCAAAAAATAACCCACAAGTTTTTATCACTTTTTTTGCGATCCGTGGCATCCTATTTATTAATTTATCTATTATTTCGGGTGTAATTGATAACCAGGATTCTTCTAGTATCTGCCGCAGGTGCTCTTAGGATGTTGGGCATTTTTGTCTGACCTTTCTGTCCAATTCTTCCCACAGTAACTCTATTGGGTTCAAATCTGGTGATTGGGCCGGCCAGGTCATGTTTTTGAGGACACCATTATCCTCTTGTTCCTTTATGTAGTTCTTACATAATTTTGAGGTGTGTTTAGGGTCATTGTCCTGCATAAAAACAAAACTACGACCAATAGTTCTTAAGCTAGAAGGTATAGCATTGTTTTCTAGAATTGTTTTATATTGTTCTTTTTTCATAATACCCTCAATTTTAACTAGGTCACCAACACCAGCTGAAGAAAAACATCCCCATACCATAACTGACCCACCACCATGCTTGATTGTCGGCACTAAACACTCTGGGATCATTTTTTCTTTTGTTGTTCTTCTGATGTAAGTTCTACGTCTTTGCCCAAACAGTTCAAATTTAGACTCGTCGGTCCATAGTACTTTTCCCCAGTCTCCTTCTGTCCAATTTTGGTGGTCTATAGCCCATTGTAACCTTTTCTTTTTATTTCCAATCCGTAGCAACGGTTTCCTGACCGCTATACGGCCAGAAAGTCCTGCTTGTCTAAGACGTCGTTTCGTAGTGGTTAATGAAATAGATTTTGAATGACTCCTATTAAAGCCTGAAGTTATTTCCGGGGCCGTAAGTCTTTGATTCCGTTTACTCATCAATATTATACTATTATCTTCTGCTTTTGTTGTTTTCCGTGGTCTATCAGATCTTTTTTTGTCTTCAAAAATGCCTGTTTCTTTCCATCTTGTACAGTACTTCTGGCAACTTTTAATTTTTTGCAAATTTTACGAACTGAATAACTTTCTTTATGTAATGTAATTATTTCAGAACGTTTTGCAACCGTTAAAGAAAGTTTCTTACCCATATTTTTAGTTAAATAGTCGAATTATAAAATTTTTAAATTTTTTTCAAGATTTTTTAATGTAACCATCATTAATACCAAATGAAAACTAAACTAACCTAAATATTCTTAATCATTTTAGTCAGCTACCATTGTATTATAAATATTTACTTCATGTTTCAACAAATAAATAACTTTAACAAGACCAAACTCTTAAGAGTAATGTAACGCTATATATCAAGTTAAAATAAACAATTAAAAAAAAAAACTTACTTATTTAAGTTTGAGGTCAGTAATACCCAATTACTGACCTCAAACTTACATAAACACTTAAAATTAGTAAGTTTAAGTATTATAAATTAATTTTATTGGTTAATTTAATGATACAGGATAGATTTTAGCTTTTTATATAAAAATATCAAGTGTCCGGAAACTTTTGGCCTGCAGTGTATATATGTTACATTAATACAATGTATTAATGTGTATATATATATATATATATATATATATATATATATATATATATATATATATATATATATATATATATATATATATATATAGTAGTAGCCAAAAATGTAAGGCACGTCATAAAAAATAACTCAAATTTTGCAGTGTAAATTTTTTATTGAATAAACACCATAGAAAATGTAAAATAAATTAAAAAAAATAGATAAAAATGATCAAAAATTGTTAATATTCAATAAAATAATAGTTATAGCACCAAATTATAGCAAAAGTCCAGTTTAAATGACTTGAATGTTATAGTTCATTACTTTGTCGGATGTCGAATTATCAAGCACAGCTTGTATTCTTCTTAGCATACTATGTACTAATGTTTTACAAAATTCTTGAGTGATTTCATTAGTCCACACTTCTTTAAGAACTTTTTGAAGATGTTCTTCAGATTTTGGCTGATGTGCTGCAACTTTCTGCTTCATTATACTCCAGCAGTTCTTGATAACATTAAGATAAGGTGAACTTGAGGGCCAATTAGATAATAATTCAATTTTATTATCAGTAAGCCACTTCTTAACTGTTTTAGCTGTATGAAAAGGTGCTGAATCTTGCTGCAAAATGCTGGTTTTAGTTATTTCCATGTGCAGTTTCACTTTGTCTTCAATACACTTAGATACTTTTGTGCATTGACTTTTTCACCTTTTTTAAAGATGTGCAACCTGCATCAGCCTTGCGCTGTGATTGCTCCCCATACCATAACTGAAGGAGGATGTTTTACTGTTTTTATGGTATACTTTGGATTCAGGCGTTCTCCCACCAGTCTTCTAACATAATTATAGCCCGTGCTTCTAATTTGTTGAAACATACTTTCTGTAAACATTTTGCGTTCCCACCATTTCGGTGTCTTGTCTTTTAAACTCTTACAAAATTTAATCCTAGCTTGTAATTGAGATGGAGTTAATAAAGGTTTTTTAGCTAGTCTTCTTGCAACTTGGCCAAAGTCATAACACAACCTTCTTTTAATTGTTCTCGAACTAATAGTAAGTCCCCTTTCCATAGCAAGTTGTGATAACCTTGCAGATGTTGTGCGGGGCTCACTATTAACAACATTCTTTAAAAAACGGTCTTCTTGTGATGTACTCACGTTTTCTACCACAATTTTTGCAATTTGAATAGTCTTGCACACGTAAAGCATTTTGCACGGCACATCTTGATATTTTTAATTGTTTTGCTATACTACTTTGAGAATAGCCCTCTGAAAATAGTGCATTTATTTTTCTTTTACAAAGTTATTAATATCACACTTTTTACCCATAATATCACAACTATGGCAACCTGGCAGTTTAAAATTAATCAAAATATCTTCAAAAATCAAAATATAATAAAAGCATTATTTGTATCCGAGGTAATAATGCCATAAATAAACAATAAGTAAAAAAAAGTTTAAAAAACGTAGCCTGCCTTAATTTTTTGGCCACTACTGTATATATATATAAATATATATTATATAAATATATAATATATAATATATATAACCCTTGTCATTAGAAAAAATGAGGACGGCAATAATTTGCCGACCTCAATCTTTTACAGGTCGGCATCAGGTCTAATTTAAATTAGGTTAGTGTATTTCTACAGAAAAATATGCTAGTAATACAGAGTCAAAAAAAAAAAAGATATATGTCTTTATTGCTGATGTGCATTAAAATTCTATTAGGTCAACAGTGTCCTAAAATTTTCAAATAGACTTTTATTTAAAAATATTTTTAAAATTACAAATAAGCTTGATTTGAAAAATATTATTATTTTATATTAGACCAAATCATGGATCTTTTGTTCGACCCAATAAGTTATGTTTTGGTATCAGTGATGTAACAGCTTTGGAAAAAGGATATGGTAATAGTGGAATATCTGAAGATGAAAAAACAACGGTTTTAAACAAAAGTACACGACATGAAACAATTATACAGATGATTGGATTTGAAAAAATATCCCAAAAACTGAGGTAAAAATACTGTGTAATATTTTTATTTTTTTTAAGTTTTTAAATGATTTTTATTCTTTGTTTTTTTTTATTGTTAAACGGTTTTGTTAGTTTCAATAATTATTAATAAATTTGCTAGTGATGTAGTGGTAGAGCGCTCACTTCATAAGCGAGAGGTTCCGAGTTCCATCCCCACCACGTCCCTGGTAGTACTGCGCTCAACTTGTTTCTCTGCGCAGTGACCTTGTTTGTCAAGGTTCGTGTTTCGGAGATAATGAGTTGAGAGAAGGTTATAACTAAGTAGGTTATAATTAAGTAGCCTCCTTGTCTGTAGTGGCCTTTACGGCCTTGAGGAGGTAAATTTAAAAAAAATATGAAGTATTTATTTATGTTTTTAATATAAGTTTTTAAGTTCTTTTCTGTGGTTTTCTTCATAATGGTCTTTGGCTTTATTTGTTTATGTGTTCAGATGAGTATCGTTTAGTTTTATAGATAGAGGCAAGCTTTTGTCAAAAAGTTCTTAAGGATTTTGGGAAAAAAAATTAATGACTAAAAACTTATTTGAATCAATTCAATGAGTGTCAGAGCTGACTTTTTTTTTTTCAAAAGTCGAAAAAGATTCTTTAGAACTTTTTGACTATGAAGAAACTTTTTTGTTTGTTTGTTTTAAAACAGACCCAAATCTTCTTCCCTCTTTTATAGCTTGTGGTTTTTAACAACAGTCATATTATTCACGGCTGTTTCAAAATGAGCTTTACAGCTTCTTGTTATTTTTTGAAAATATTGACTTAAAGAGTGTTACTATAACATTTATAACTTTTAGAATATCAAAGATAATTTTGTTTTGTAAAAAGAATAAAAACACCAACAAAGTGTTTCATCTTACGACATTTAATGCATTAGTAAAAAAACTTCTTTTAGTTTAGAATAAACACATCAAATGATGACATAGGCTCAATTTTAGTAATTTGATGTTACTTTTTATCACAAAAAAAAAAATCAGAAAAAATATATTTCTGATATTTGTTATCAAATTCACTCATTGTTTGACTATTATAAAAACAAAAAAACCTTACTTAATTGTTAAAGGTTACCTAAAACAGACTTTATTGAAGTCTGAAAGCAAACCGCAATTTTCGCAAAATTGTCATTAAAAAGGGGAATTAGCTGTTAAATGAGTACGTTTTTACTAGAAGTTCTTGTTTTATAAAATAACTTCACGAGGCTGATAAATTCATTGCATTACAAAATTAAGCCAGGTTTCGATTTTGGAATTTTTAGTCTAAACATTTAAAGCTCAAGCATTTAAAAAACTTAAGCATTTTATTTCTTTCTGTGCATACAGTTCTAATAATATGGTGTTTGGTTGTTGATGAATAAAGACTCATGAAGTCTATTAAAATAATTCATAATCAGAATTGAGTTAAAGTTTTTGAGTTACCCTCGCTTTTGGTAGTAGAATTATTTTATGGCACTTGAATCAATAATCTCGTACAAAAAATAAAGGGTATGTTTAAATATACAAATAGTTAATTTAAATCTTTTCATAATTTGTTTTTATTCTCATAAAAAACTGTTTTATAATCAGTTTGTCCATCGATAAGTTTTTTAAGTAGTAAACTATATTTGTACACCCAGTTGATACTAGTTTCATACTTCATTCTAAGCCAAAAGAACAATTGCTCGACTCAAAATTGTGACAACAACGCTTACAAATTTTTGATTTATTAAACTAAATTTTTACACCAACAACAAGAGCAGAGGCACTGCGAAGGTAGAACTAACTTCTGATGATAATAATTGAATGATCAAATGTTTAAAAAAAAAAATGTTACATATAATGAAGGACAATATATTTTTTTAATTAACAACATAAACATACAAGATTATACTCAACAAACATACCACTTGCTCTGATCACAAGTTAAAATAGTAAGCTATATTTTTACATACACTTGATGTAAAAATATAGCTTACTACCAAATAGTTTTATGCAATTTTACAAATAGTGGCACATTAAAATGAGTTGATGCATTTTTCTTTTAAAAAGCAAACATGAAACTCAATAGCAAATAAATCTATATATTCACGAAGCTCAGTAATTTCTGCATCAGAAAGAAATTTTTGCTTAAAAAAAAATAGGTTTCAACTAATTAAAAACACTAAATACACGTACAAATTTATTTTTAATTGCTTCATTGTCAATAACACTACAAAGTTTATAGTGGTTTTTTAATACTATTTTGTAATGATTACCTACAAATACATTAGCATGGTAAGCTTGTCGCTCAATCTTCATATCTTTAAGGGCCTTTTCAAGAGACCTCTCATGAGTCTCTATGCTACTTTTGGATATTTTTTCTAGGTCTTACACTCCATCTGCAATACTCAACGTTTAAAACTTCGCATTGTTTTTAAATTTTCCTGTCAGTTGAATACATTATTAAAATAAAATTGAAACAAGTAAAATAATATTAAAAACTAAATACAAATAAATAAAAGTGGATTTAACGCAATAAAGTTAAAGCAATAAAATGCCAATGTCTAAAACTAACAAGATTAGTTGTAAAACATGGCATTTTTGAAAACATACTTGATAGCACAGCTGAAGGTACATGAAATAATTTACATCATCCATCAAAAAAGTTATATTTTGCATTTAAAGACAATAAACTAAAATATATAAATGCTTTAAAAACAGTCTTTTTGTAGAAAAATCACCAGGATGTCGTAGGAATCTGGTAGAATGGACATTCATGGCTGAGTGTTCCAAATTTCAACTATCAAGCACAGAGCTATGTTATCAAATCTTACTTGGCCCAACTCAGGTTTTCCGCAAAATGTACAAAAACCAGAAAATTTATTATAAATCATTAAAAATATTTTAACAATATTTATTTTTATTCCACCTAATGTAAATACTTATTTAACAAGGAAAGGATCTTTTATATTTTTTGTAATTTGAAGATGAAAGCATTTATAGAACAAAGTTGCTCTTACTTAGAAGTTTGTGAATTTTTCATGCGGAAATACTTTTTTTTTGAAAAACTCATGACGTCTTGCTCGTTTTTATATTGAGTGAAAGTTTATTGTCTTTCATGGGTTTTTTGCTCTGTGCTAAAATTATGTTATGCCCTAACTTTGTTTTGATTTTCTTATCCAAAGGTGCATCTTATCCAATGGTCCATGTCATCAAAAATGTTGATAGTATTGTTAAATTAACTATTTAAAATTTGTTGGAAGTGTTCAAATGTTTAATTGTTATGAAATATGTGTTGAAGTGTTTAATTGATATGAAAATATTCTTCTTCATCTTGTTTACTGTTTTACAAATAAATTTTAATAAGATTTAGCATAACAACATGTTTAATATATAAAATATGTTTTATTATTTATACATAAATTTTACTTTTGTTCTCTTAGTGATTTTAGAACATTGCAAGAGGTAGATCTTTCAAATATGAATATAAGCCATGCATCATTAGATTCAGAATTACACACTCTACTTCCAAGTATCCTTTTCATTGTTTTTTCAAAAATTGACATTTTTATTTAATTTTTGTTTTTTATCTTTTTTTTATATAGTAAGCAGTAGTTATTCTTTTGTTGATATCAAAAAAACATAAAAAGGTTATAAAAAACTTTTGCAAATTTTTAAATGACACAATTCCGTCACGCATGGAATGATTATTAGAAATGACACAACTTTATCATGAAGAAAGATTATAAAATTGATATTTTATATATTATCTTATTTTATCTGGTTATTAGAGAGATTAAGAGTCTATCCTTTGTTTATTATTTACACAGTTTATTTTTAAGTTTATATTTAACCGTATTTATATAGTTATATTTATTATTATTAATTGTTATTATGTCATTATTTGTTTAATTTTTTTTTTTAATTTTATACTTCTATGTTTTTCAGTGAGTTAAATACATCTTTTTTTCATCCGTCCTTAATTATACATTTAAGACCTAAAAGTTTTATCAATAAGTGATAATTTAATATCATCATTCAAAGAAATATTTAAAATAGCAAGCCAAATGAAAAAGCTAAATACTCTGGATATAAGGTAAACTAATTTTTATAAGTTGTATTGCTCAAAATAATTTTAAAGTAGGTAATATGAGCAATAATAAACTGTGACCTTCATATAGAACTACTCCAACAATACTACATAAAGTTTTTGCATTATTTCGTATCTGTCAAGTATATGTGTTGATGTCTAGAGTTATCAAGTTTTTATTTTGTACTAATTTTTTACATAGTTATTATCATTTGACTATGATGATATATATGATTTGCATTCAATTTCTTTAGATTTTGTTGAAGCATTGCTGAAATATTTCTTATTTTTGTTCTTCTTATATATTATATTTTTAATTTTTTATTAATATTTCTGCTGAAAGCAGAAGTTTCTAAAATCCAAGCTTACTGATTTAAACCGATTGAGAATTTCACTGTATATATTGTGCCATTAGGCTACCTAACACCCTGCCATGATGCATGGTGTCATAAAGTAAAGCCTAGAATTAGCTTTTTCATGCTACCTAAATGATACAATAGATAGTTGCTATCCTAAAAGTTTGTGGAACTTATACAAAGTGCTAAACTTGTTTTATACTGTGACTTCTATATTCTATTATGTTCATGTATGTTGTTTTTTGAAATAAAATATTTTCTAGTAATAAATATGTACACTATACAGTACAAAAATAGTTTTTGCACTATAAATGTTTGATGGTCAAATATTTTTGGCCATAACTGTAATATATAGCAATATATATATATATATATATATATATATATATATATATATATATATATATATATATATATATATATATATATATGTATATATAAATAAATATATATATATATATATATAAATATATAAATATATATATATACATATATATATATACATATATATATTAGGGTGCATCCAACGCCCCATACATTCGAAAATTGATCTGTCCCGTTCTTAAAACTTTCTATTGGTTCTCACAAGACACCCTGTTAAACTTTTTCAAAATTGAATGAGATTTAGGGGGGCCACCTCAAGTCTGAAACTTGCAACAAGACCCTAAACAGAAGGAAAAAAAGTTTTTCAAAAGTATGTCATGTTGGGTCTCAAAAGAAGCGAAACTTTATAAAAATTTCAAAAATAGTTATCATTTTTTTGTTAAAAATACCTTGAAAATTTTTTTTGACAAAAACATGAAAAAAAAGGTTTTTTTTAATTTTTTGTTAAAAAATAATAATTTTTATGCAATAAAACTTAGAATAATAATTCTTGTGTAAAATTTTGTTATTTTTGAAATTTTTCTGTTTAGGGTCTTGTTGCAATTTTCAGACTTGAGGTGGCCCCCCTAAATCTCATTCAATTTTGAAAAAATTTAACAGGGTGTCTGTGAGAACCAATAGAAAGTTTTAAGAATAGGGACAGATCAATTTTTGAATGTATGGGGCGTTGGATGCACCCTAATATATATATATATATATATATATATATATATATATATATATATATATATATATATATATATATATATATATATATATATATATATATATATATATATATATATATATATATATATATATATATACATATATATATATATATATATATATATATATATATATATATATATATATATATATATATATATATATATATATATATATATATATATATATATATATATATATATATACACTCAACTCATATGTAAATACACATTTTCCTAATTATTGTTTATGCATTCTTAATCTAAAAATGTGTACTTTAATTTAAAAAAGAAGAAAAAAAAAACAGAATAATGAAAGAAAAGGTTGCTGCCCCGTGCCAAACCCTCAGTCGATGTAGCAGCACTCCTTTGCAGCAGTCTAATGCTGGATAAACTATTTTTAGGTTCTATATTAAATGAATGAAACCTCATACTGTTATATATATTTCTGTAGCTCTTGACAAGCTCTATCTAAGTGTACCATCAAATATTAGTACACGAGGTAGATGTCTCTTTTGGTAAGAAAAACTAAAATGACTGTGGAAAAATCAGGACAGGTAATTTCTGCTAATTTTTGGTTAAACCTTGGAGTTGTTTTTGGAAAAACAACTCCAAGGTTTGATCGAAAAATCCTCACATTATTGAAAATTCTGTGAGACCAAATGCAACAGGTATTGTAAAACAACTCAAAGAATTTGAGTTAGTCAATATAAGTCCTCGAACTGTTAGAAACAGGCTGCATAAGTATGATTTACATAGTAGAGCATAAAAACTGTTACTTACCAAACAACATATTGCAAAGAGGCTTGCATTTGCAAAGAAGTATCAAAACTGGACGGTTGATGATTGGAAGAAGATATTATAGTTGGACAAAACAAAAATATGCCTTAATGGTTCAGATGGTAGACGTTGGACATGGAGAAGACCAAGTGAATTAATGCAACAAAAGTATGTTAACAGACAATAAAGCATGACAAGTATATCATGGCCTGGGGATGCTTCAGTTGGAATGATGTGGGACATATTTGTTTTATAAAGGATACATTGACTACTCCCTAAGTAAGTTAGAATACTTTCAAACCATATGCTACCATTTGCTCGAGAGTTATTTGATGGAGAAATCATATTCCAGCAAGATGGTGATTCAAAACATATAGCAAAAAATACTCAGTCTGGCTCAAGGCAAAAATATAGAGGTTTTAGATTGGCCAGTACAAAGTTCAGACTTGAATCCTATAAAAAATCTATGGAAAGTAGCCAAGAAAGAAATTGGTAACCTTATATTGACAAAAAAAGGCGATATTTAGTTACTTCAATTTCTACTTCCTTGGGAAGATTTTTTAAATGGCAAAGAAGACCACTTATTAAAAATCCTTTTCAATAACAACTTTGTAATATATGTAAAACAACAAATTGTTGTTTTACATATATTACAAGTGGCAGATTCTGTATTTTTATCTTTCGTAAAATTTTGCCATTCCTTAGATCCACTTGACAGTAAATTAATTATCTTATTTATAAAAATTTAAATATACTAAAATATAAAATTATATTATCTACAATTTAATCCAAAAATATGCTGATAGTATATTTACATAAAGTATTTTAAATTAATTGTAATTACTAAACATGTTTTGAAATTCACATACTAGGTTTTTCACTTCCTTGTTTTTGTTTATACAAAACTAATTACTTTTTTTGCACCAATCTTATAAAAAAGTTAAAACTTGTAACTTCTCCATGGTTATTTTATCTTTATATTATATTTGTTCTTTATTGTTCTCCTTCTTCCCAAGACTGTACTCTTAGATGTGATTTCTGATTGAATTGACCATGCCTTTTCTCTTTACACCCCTGCCAGTATTGTTATTATTGGTGACTTAAATGCTCACCATATTGAATGGCTTTGCTCTAACTCTAATAACCCTGCTGGCACTAAAGCCTATAACTACTTATATTTCTCAGTCTCTTACTCAGATAGTTAATTTTTTGACTCATTTTTCTGACAACCATAATCATTTGTCGTCACCCCTTGATCTATTTCTTATTTCTGAGCTATTTCTTATTTCTGAGCATTTCTCCCTTAGATGGTTCTGACTATGCAATGATCTCTATAATTCTTTAATCTTGTAATTCTTCAAACTCACCCTACCATTCACTACTTACTACTACCCTAAAATGATCCTCCTACACAACCTCCTGGATTCAGGCAGGAATGAAAGCTTTTGTTCCTTGTCGGTTCCAAGTTAAGCCTTATTCTACTCCTTGGTTTTCACCTTCTTGTGCAGCTGTTATATCTAATCGTAATCATTTTTATTCATATTTTTCAAAAGAAAAAACTCTCTTGAGAACAAACAGCTATTTATTATTGCAAGAAATTAAATATGTATTATATGTAGTATATTATACATATATATATATTAAATACATTAAATATACATAACTAAAACATAATATAAAATATTATATTAAAATATAAATTAAATGCATTTAATAAAAATAAAGTTTTTTTTATTACAAGAAACTTTAAAAACAAGAAAACTAAATTTACCTCTTGCTTAAATTTAAAACTTAAAAGCAAATTTAAATGCTTGAATAATAATAACATTTTATGACTCATTATAATAATTAGAAGTAGAAGATCATTATTCCACTTTATTCCACAATATTACTATAAAAATCTCTGCACATGAGAGCCAATAACCTCCTACTTTAGTAGTTAAACTCAGTGTGATGTTCTTTATGGCAGACGGTAATTATGGTAATTATAACAATTATTTATAACTAATATTGTATTTAAAAAGGTAGCTATCGTAAATAGTAAAAATTAAAGATTTGCAAATCATATTTACTTTTATTTGAAAATGCAGGCATTATATGTTATTTTTAATTGTCTCCATTTCTTTGTGTATCAAAAAAGAAATCCAGACAATATTATTTACACAAATGCCCACCAGTGAAAAAGAAATATATATTTAATAGAATACTCTTAAATTGAAAGCGAAAATGATATATTAAAATTAAAAATAAATCAACTACGTAATTCTTATTAAGAATTAATATGTTTGATTAAAATAATATAAAAATATATAGTTCTTAATATATCTTTGAAAGTTGGAGTTTAATTTGCTGTGTTGTTGTGAAGCCATATTTAATTTTGTATTTTCGTATTCATCTTCAAAAATGTTACAAATGGTATTTATATTTTATTTTTGACATGGTCTAATTGATGTATGCAGCAGTGAAGTAGAAGAGAAAAGAAAATAAGCAAAAGAGTCCCACGCATTCCCAGAACACATTTTAATCTCAGGGGAACAGAGGGGGTGTAAAAGGGGTGATTGGAAAATATTTTGACAAATTCCCAATCTTGTCAAAATGCTGTATTAAATTTATACCTGATTAACACCCTGATATATATATATATATATATATATATATATATATATATATATATATATATATATATGTTTTTATATATACATATATGTATATTTGTATATATAAGATTAAAGTTTTTTTTTATTAACTTATACACAATTTATATCATTTGTAAATTAAATCATCTAAATGTTTTTTAATTAGTTTTCAGTAACAACATAAGAAAAGCTTTTCTTTTTTTATAGTGGTAACCAGATAAATAATTGGAATGATGTTACTGCTACAGCTGACACATTTTCAAATCTTAATCTTCTTTACATTAATAGAATGAGTTTGGAATGGGATAAGGTGTTTATTTTTAGATTTTATAAATAAACTTAATAATAACCAACTAATAATGGTTTTTTTTTATAAAATGTTTTTTGGTATAGTCTTTTTGAGAAGTTTGTTATTGAAGTATATACGTTGTTTAAGCTTTGAGTTAAAGCACTTTTTTACTCCTAGGAATCATTTTCATTGAGGTTTTGGTAAATCATTTTAAACAAAAATTGTTTTTAAATTTTTATTTTTAGAAAATACATTGCTATAATAATTGGTTAGTTAAAATACTAATAAATTTTAAAATTTTATTAAAATCAACAGTAAAATCAACCAAATGTTGACAAATGTTTTCTAAGTTGTTGGAATGTTGTTGTCTAAATTTTCTCATTCTTTACATTTATCAATTTTGTCATCATTAATTGATAAATAAATAACTATGTTTAAGATAACTGACATGTGTTTTTGTGTTAATGTGTTTACCGTGTTATAATTAATATTATATATGATTTACAGTATATAATTTTATATAAGAAACTTGTAAAAATAAAGATTTAATAAAGCAATTTATTTATAGGTGTTAAGAACTTTAAAATTGTTTCCTGTTGTTCAAGAAGTTCATGCATGTTTTAACACAGTTACTCAACTATTGTAAGTTACTAAGTTAATAAACTATAAGTAAAATTTTTTGTAATATTTAAAATTAAATCATGTACGAGTTTTTAAATGAAAACTGTTTTGTTACTTTACATACACAAACAAGAGAAAGTTCTTTAACTATTAAAGCTTTGTAATTAATTATACTTGCAATTTTTATGAATCAACACTTACAATGCACCAATCTAATCTTGTGGCCATATTATTGGCAGTGGGTGTTCTGAAAGATACCAATCTGTGTTCTTAAAAGTACCAATCGGTGTTCTAAACTACCAATGAGTTTTCTTAAAGCCACCAATAAGTGCTCTGAAAGGTACCAATATGTGTTCTTTAAGCTACCAATAGGTGTTTTTAAAGCTACCAATGGGTGTTCTTAAAACTGCATAAGTAGCAATGTTTTTTTTTAGGGAAATATTTCTTACAGTTTTTGAAAATATTTTTTTATGATTTTCACAATAATCTTGGGTTATTTATAATTTGTTATATAAATATGTTGAATGGTCAGGTACCAACAGTGAATATCTGAAAGAAGATTAAAGAATGGTTATGAGGAATTAGTTTTTAAACAAGGTGTATTTTAAAGCAGCTGTCTAAAAAATAAGACTAACAGAAAAAACATTGTTAATTATATTTAATTGAATTATAAAAAAAACAAAAAATATATATATATACAGTGGGTGCTCATATTATTAGAAACACTGTCTTTTTTTTGAAAATTATGTGTTAAAGGTTATTTATTATAGAAATAAAAAGGTTGCAGACTATTTTTTTGTAACTTTTGAGTGTTGCGGTCTATATTTATTACAAAAAACATACTTATTTATATTTTTTTTTAAATAATTCCACTATTGTACAAGCAAAAGATTACATATTGGTGATTTATTTTAGTATTTTGTTATCCCTTCCTTGGCACTTATTACCGCTTCTACACGTCTTGACATACTTTCTATGCATTTTATTGCATTATTTTGAATATCTATTTTATTGTGCCAGACTTTGATCATCTTTTCAATTAATTGTATTTTGTTGGTGATCATTTCAGAAGCAATTTCCCTTTTCATGATCTCCCGCAGATTTTCAATAGGGTTTAAATCTGGTGAGTTTCCAGGCCATGGTAGCACTGGAATTTTCTTTGCTTTTAGGTACTCTGTAACCTTCTTTGCTTTATGGCATGGGACAGAATCATGCATAAATGTAAATTTTTGGTTCTTTTAGAACCATTCCTTCAACTGTGGTACCAATCTTGTGTCAAGAACTTTTATGTATTGGTCCTGGCGCATAGTTCCCTCAACAATATACAAGCGCCCTGTTCCATGTCCACTAATGACAGACCATACCATTATACTTAGAGGATGCTTTACACGTTCTAAGATGCAGTCTTTGTGGAATTTTTCTCCAGCTCGTCTACGCACAAACTGTGATTTGTTCATCAATATCTGGATTGTCGATTCATCCGAGAAACATACCTAAACAACATCAAAAAAACTTATAAGTCAAAGTTTTAATGTAGGCAAATCTCTAAATGGAATGTGTACAATTATAAATGAAGTACTTACATTTTTCCAGTCATCGACGGTCAAATGCCGATGACTTTTAGCCCAAGCAAGGCGTTTTTGTTGCATTGCTAGAGTGAGCTTAGGCTTTTTAGCAGGTCGACAGCATCTAAATCCTTGTTCTTTGAGTCGGCGACGAACTGTCATTGGAGATACTGGTATTCCAGCATCTTGTATTAAAGTGGTTAGTATTCGCCTAGGCTTATTCCTATTTTCTAGGCAAATATCTCGTATTTTTCTATCGTCTCTTGGCGTTGTTAGCCGTTTTCTACCACAATGTCCTGTTCGTTGAGGAGTATAATCAGCATTTTTGTCCAGATTTTTTTTTATTCGGTTGACTGTTGCCACTGAAACCTTTGTCATTGATGCTATACACCTTTGAGAATAAGAAGTATTCTTCAATAATGCTCCAACTTTTCTTTTTTTTGAGGGTGAAACATCTTTTGCCTTTCCCATATTGAACAAAACACGTGATTCTAGTAAACCGTTATAGAAGTCAAATTATATGTAAAAATATTGATTTAATCATGTTTAACTGTAAAAAATAGACACATAAATAGAACTCAATAACAAAACAATAAAAAAAAACTTTGAAAACTTTAAAAAGAGAGCAATACACAAACAGCACTTCACGCGACAACAACACAGGTATAACTGCCAAAATTGTCAAAATTCGGGAAAAACCCTATAACTTCATAATGAGATGAAATGCAATGTTGCCAAACTCCCAGATTAAAGTAAAAGGTACATACATACTATTTGTAAAATAAAAAAAATTATTTTGTTAAAATGTTTTGTTAATTTTGAACTTTATTCACAAAGTTTTTAAAATTTGGTCGTGTTTCTAATAATATGAGCACCCACTGTATATATGTATATATATATTATACTCCGGAGGTAATCCATTGCTGTAGGATAGTAGCCCTCCTTGAATTGGTGACATAACCATTTCAATAATGACAGTAACAATAGATTTGGCATCTAACTTTGATTTATTTAAAAAGATGATGCAATTAAAAAAATCAAAAATTAAAAGATAAAGTAAAGTTATTAGAAATTGAAATGTAGCATTGAAAGCAAAAGTACCAGAACTTGAAGCAACTAAACTCTTGAAAGTCCAACATTAAACTACTAAGTTCTTGGAGTAAGTTGCTAAGTTCCTGCTAAGTTCTTGCTGCAAATTAAACCAAAATCAAGTATGCCTGATTTGAATGAATAAACCTTTCACCAAGATTATAAACTAGAGGGAAAAAAGGCAGCTTTCAACAGAAGCTAACTCTCTGGGCCTCACAGCTTCCAATGCTCAGTGGACTCAGATATAACTAGTAGGTTAGGTTTTCCAATCATGAACTTCTCCGGAACATTATACTGAACTAATCTATCCAACATATTTTTTTTTACCTCCTGCTCTACATCTATATCTACCCATAATAGTCCTTGTGTGACCACCTTGGCATATTTATATAAAATGCAAAAAGCGCTCTTGAAAGCTGTAAGGTCATTTAAGGGTGAGTTTGCAACCAAGTATAATTTTTGAAAAGGCATAGCAGACAGATGTGATAAAGACTGCTATCTCAACCATCTTTTTTTCTTCTTTGTTCATAATCTTAGTGATCACCCCTGGTAAATTCTGTGACAAAAATCTTTTTTGCAAACTCCAGAACTTTCTAGCTATTTGACGCAGCCCCTGCATCAAGTTGCTTCTTGCATCAACTTGTATTTTTCTGCTTGACTTTGTTCATCAAGGTTTGTGTTTTGGAGATAAAGAGCTGAGTTGTAACCACAATTAAAAAAAAAAAAGACATCCTCTCAACTGTAATGGCCTTCTTTGCCTTAAGGAGGTTAGTTATATTGAAAAACAAAGAAGCTCAAATTAACCAAACTTAATCAGGTCAATCAAAGGCTCCATAAAGTAGGAGTTGTGTACCTCTAGCACATATCTCCTGCAGAGAAACCATAAAAGTGAAATATTGAGAATGGCTAAGGATAAAAATAGTTCTAGAGTGTACTCCAGTATTGGACACTGCAGTGTCACAGCCAACAGCAAATGTTCTACAATGTCAAAGTAATCAAGCGGATTCAAAATTCTTCAGGCTGGTCACTACCTATAAAACTTGCTAACTGAACAATACTCATCATTGTCATCCAAATAAGGTGATCTAATGCTGAATACTTTTTTTTCTTCAGCAACAGTGCAATAAGTGTTCATAATAACTTTAGCAACAGTTTTGTTCTTTCCCAATCTGTTTCACTGGCTTTGAATCTAAATGAACACTTTTGACTGAGATTTTTTGTTGTTTTAAAAAAAATAAATGATTTGTTAATCTTTTTGAATCTCTTTCTGTGATCTGTACATCTTGACAGACTAGTATCTTTTAAATTTACACCAGCTTTATTGTAGGTTAAAGTTACTAATGGGATTTGTACAGCTACTCTGTATCAGGCTGAAACTGAAGCAATACAATCAGACTTTTAGCACTTCATTTTCTTAAATTTATTAAAATGACTAATTCTATCAGCTAAATCTTCATCATTAGATGAATCTAAACAAACTACATATCTGGAATCAGTTCCAGACGAATAATAAGAAGTTCATTTATTTTTACTGCATTCATTGTTATTTTAGCTTTATGTCTTGCCTCTTTCATTTTCCTGAACCAAATGTTTTTGTTTTCTACTGGCTTCTGGAATAGTTGGTCCAGCTCTATTGTATTGTATATGTTTCCCTCTTGTGACTCTAGTCTAGATTGAACTGATTATTCCCTCTTTGGCATTCTCAAAACAAAAACAATTCTGAAAAACTTTCTGTTCAGACATTACAGAAGTATCAAAATTATGTTACTCTATTTACTATAAAAACTCATTCTGTATTTTAGAGAAGTTGTCGGTACTCAAATTCTAGTGCAATGATTTAAAGCAATGTAGATTTTTGTACTCATGGAGTTTAGTATTCCAACCACTTGATCCACTAAAGATAAAGTCTTGAAACTTTTCTTCTAAATTCTCATAGAAACTCTGATCTTTGCAGATCAGATCACTGTTCTTAGGGTTCTGAGAGTGAGCTACCATCAATATAGTAGATTGAAATCTTATTGATCGAAAATTAAAATAGTGAAATTTTGTCATTTTGGTTTTGTTTCCAATATAGTTTTTTTTTGCTTCGTTAGTCTCATTTTTCTACACTTGGTTGGTTGTATCAAATTTGTTTAAGATAGGCCATAGTTAATAACATTTATATTAACAATTTTTATTGTTTATTTTATATAAATAATTGTTCTACCTAAGCGATTTTAAAAATTGAATATATCCTAAAATATTTACGATAGTTGGCAGCTGGTTTATTTGATGCTCAATGATTGGGTACTTCAGGAGAAAGAGCAACCTCATCGGATTAGTTGATTCATTAAATAGTTCATTAAATACTGTTTGACAGTTAAATAAAATGATTAATATTTGTCCAACATTTAAAGTTGGTTTAGTAGTAAAATTGAAACTAGTTTGGTTAGAGCAAGTCACCATACTATTGCTGCAGATTAGTAGAGTCTATACCAAACCAAATCAATTTAATTTTATTGTGAAGCAGCATGATGCTGAAAAACTTATTTGTTGAACACTATTGAACTTTTTTTATTTATTTGTATTGTTTAATTCTATTATGTATGATTAATTATAACTAAGAATGATTGTGTTGATATTTGTGTGCGGTTCTAATTAGGTCTTTGTCTTTGTATATATTGTTATTATTAACAACTGTAAATAAATTTTGATTGGAAAACAATCCAGGATTTGTTTTTAATGGCTACTTTTAACTATTGTTGACCTTTTATTAAAAAGAAACAAATATATTTTTAAGGTCATTTTTTTTATTTCAATGTTCTTAGTTCTCTTTTATTCAATCAATAGTTGGGGAGAAGAATTAAGCATGTTAAAAGTTTTAAATTTGGAAGGTAATCAAATATCTTCTTGGAATGAAGTTATGTGTCTCAGCAAAATAACCAAGTAAGCCTAAACTTTTAAATTAACATTTATATTTTTACCATCACCTATATACATGTATATACTATCACCTATATAGATATACATTTAAATTTTTTTTTTTTGCAAACATATATTCACATGTCTGTTGTTTTTTTTTTGTAAAAAAAATAAATAAAAAAAAATGTATAATTGCCCCAATTATACATTTTTATTTTTTATTTTCTTAGCAGTAATTACCTTGCTTGTTCTTCCTTTGTCAGTTGACGTACTAAAGCCTCCAAAGCTCCCTATATTAGTATGATGTCAGATTGTCAATCTAAATGTGCTTTTGTAGTAATTTGTTTATGTATTACATAATATATATACATATATATATATATATATATATATATATATATATATATATATATATATATATATATATATATATATATATATATATATATATATATATATATATATATATATATATATGTATATATATATATATATATATATATATATATATATATATATATATATATATATATATATATATATATATATATATATATATATATATATATATATACATACAGTATTGTGCAAATTAGTTCGGACAGTGGTTGAAATAACACAATTATTTGCCACATTGAAGTTTTATTCAAAAAAAAACATGCCAATGGTACAAAATATGATATAATTAATAGGAGATATGACCTCCTTTTGCTTTTACAAGCATTTGAACACGATTTGGCATGGACTCGACCAAAGTTGAACACATTTTAGTCACTTGCTCATCATGATACCAGGTCCTAATTACAGCACTAATTAGCTTTGCCATTGTCGAACAGTCTTCTTTCAGGAGTCTTTGTTTGATTATGGCCCATAAGTTTTCAATGGGATTGATGTCTGGAGAATTTACAGGCCAGTCTAAAATCTCCAGTCCACTTTCTTCAAAGAATGTGCGCATTTTACGTGAAGTATGGCATGGTGCCTGATCCTGCTGAAAAATGCCATCTCCATCAGGAAAGTCCCTTGTCATACTAGGAAGCAAATGAGTCTCCAAAATAGCCTTTTATTTATCACTATTCATCATTCCCTCTACGTTAATGAGTCGTCCAAGGCCTTTAGCACTAAAACTACCCCAAAACATCTTCTTAGGCGGATGTTTGGGTGCTTGTTGAATATGTCCTTTAAACTTTGACCTGTAGCCATGGACTTCAAAATGCGATTCGTCCAAGAATACTACTTTTTTCCAGTCGTCTGCTGTGCATTGAGAATACCTACGTGCCCATTGAAGACGTTTTCTCTTCATAACCGATGTCAATAACTGTTTCTTTATAGGTTTTCTGGCAAATCTGCCAGCTTCAAGGAGCCTTCGTCGGACAGTTGAAAAAGAAATATTTATGCCTGATGTGGACAAATCTCTCTGAAGGTCTGCACTTGTTTTCTTAGGATTCTTTATACTTTCTCTGATGATAACTGTATCATCGCGAGGTGTTGTCTTGTGTTTTTTTCCACATCTTCTTTGTCGTAGTGTTGAAGATTCACCAGTGTCTTTTTTTCTTTTCAAGATATCACCAACGGTTGACTTGGCCACCTTCATTTTCTTAGAAGTCTGTCTAATGCTTAAACCAGCATGTTCTTTAAGAGCTATAATGCTTGCACGTTTCTTGGGAGTGACGTCCATTGAGAATACGAGGTGAATAATCCGTCACAACCTCCGTCACAACCTTTCTGCACAAAGCCTTGAGTAGCACTGAAGCCACTGATGCGTTTGTTAGAATGTCTTCCCGGCAGCAAAGAGTTGCCAGACACCACTAGACTACAGTAAAACACTTATTTATCTGAATAAACAAGAGAATCTTTAGTATCATAGCTGAAAGTTGGGCTTATTGTGAAAATTATTCCAATTTTGCCACTGTCCGAACTAATTTGCACAATACTGTATATGTATATATATATATATATGTGTGTGTGTGTGTGTGTGTGTGTGTGTGTGTGTGTGTGTGTGTGTGTGTGTGTGTGTGTGTGTGTGTGTGTGTGTGTGTGTGTGTGTGTGTGTGTGTATGTGTGTGTGTGTGTGTATGTGTGTATATT
Organism: Hydra vulgaris; assembly: GCF_038396675.1. NCBI lineage: Eukaryota > Metazoa > Cnidaria > Hydrozoa > Anthoathecata > Hydridae > Hydra > Hydra vulgaris. Next base: position 25,627,168 of record NC_088929.1, read on the forward strand.
AGGGTGGTTCAAAAAAAACATTTTCAAAAAAGCATCTTAATGTGTTCAGTATGATAAAATTTAAAAACTTTTTGAATGAAAAATTTTTTTAAGGGATGCCTTAAGACTCTTGAACATTTAATGGGTCTCTAATATTATCAAAACAAAATTTAGTCAAAAGTATATTATGTTGGGCCTCAAAAGAAGCAAATTTATATAAAATTCAAAAAATAATCATCATTATTTTTTAAATATATATTTGAAAGATATTTTTCATTTTTTAGTAAAAAATATCAGTAAAATCTCAAAAAAAAAAAATCAGTAAAATATAGTAAAAAATATCAGTAAAATATC
>NC_088929.1:25630000-25635000 GCF_038396675.1 Hydra vulgaris
TGGTTTTTATTTTTATTTCGATAAATCCCCGTAATTTACTTATTTAGCATTTACATATGTTGAGGTAAAAGTTTCATGTTTGTTGTGTTGACTTATATGCTGTTTTTAGTTTAGGAAAGTTGATATTGAACAACAATTGTATAACAAAAATAGATTTTCCAGATGGTAAGATGAAAAATTGATTAATTGTTAAAAAAACAATTTGTTGAAAAATAAACTGATGAATGTTAATTGATGTTGTGATCTGATTATTGGTGTTTGTGAAGTTATGAAGTTGCGAATTTATATTGTGTAAGATTTTAATTTATTGTTTAAAGTTTTTGAAGTTAATATGAATTATTTTTAGACACAATTAATTTTCAAAGTTTAAAATCTTTGTCATTAGTTGATAACAATATTTTCCAGGTCAGTGTTTTTTAACTTTTATTTGAAATTATTTTATTGATTATGCTCTTAGTTTTAAAGGTTCCAAAATTTTAAAATCAAAACCAAACTTTTTTATCCAGACAAAATTATCTTTTGTTACAGCTTTGAACCAAAAAAATTATTACCTTTCCTAACAGCGAAAAAAAAAGTTTTGCTTTAAATCAAAATTTATTTTTAGATATTGACTTTCATCCAAAAAGATATGTTTTTTTTACAAAAAAAAATTATTTTTTTGTACAAGTTAATTAGAGTCATTACTGCTTCTTCATGAAAATTGAAAATTGCTCTTTTAAGCAACTGAACTATTTTGAGCAACTCAACTATTTTGAGCAACTCAAAATTCTTCTTTGAACAAAAATTAGCTCATATAGCATAAATATATTTTTTGTTTTTCAATGCTCTTCTCTAATTTCTAGTAACTAGTAACCCTGTTAGAAGTGAATTTGTTTTAAAAAAGTTATGGAAATTAGATCCAGAAATAAACTCATTTTCTTTAGCAATAAGTTTGCTGTTTGAAGTTTGTTTTGTTTGGATACTATTATTTTCCAGATTATATGTAGAAAGTATGACTTAATTTTATGCAGAAAGTATTTTCAAAATATTTTATGTTTTATCCTAATAAATTTTTGTTGTTTATTTAGTTGTTTCTGTTTTTTATTTTCAATAGTTATTTAAAAAAATACAGTTCAGTATTTAATACTTACTTTTCTTTATTTGCAATTATTTTCAATCAATAAAAAACATCATAAAAATAAATTTAAAATAAATTTAAGTTATGTATTATTTAGTTTATTACTTTATTTTTTATTTTATTTATTTTTTTGTTTGTTTAATAACAAAGTTAGTTAATTAATACAACAAAAAATTAATTTAATTGATATTAATTTATAGTTATGTTGTAAAAAACATAAAATCTTTTTTTTCATCACAAAAACTCTCATTTGATGTTTATGTACCTATTCCTTCAAAAGTTAATGAATGCACAATTTGCATCTATTTTTATATTATATATATTATCTATTATTAATTATTAAAAAAGTTATGCTATATGAATACATGAAGATATAGCTCAACAAACACAAGAAATTGCTATTAGACTAATTAAACTTTTTTTTTTTTAAATCAAAATTCCGAGTTATTATATAAAAAGTTATTTATAAAGGTGATTTCAAAGCAAGAAAATTATTTTGAACAACAATAACAAAAAAAAAGAAAAAGAAATTTAATTAATGTTTTTAAATGTTTAGTATGAATGCAAATACAATTTCAAATGTTTTGAACAAAGTTACTAATTAAATTAGCACCCGCAAAGTTACTAACAAAATTAGCATCCACTAAGGTTACATCTCTTTATCGAGCTCAACACTTTGAATAAAGTTTGAATTTTACTTTTTTATTTTTGTTTAATTTGAAACAATTTATTGTGCTGACTTGAAATTTTAAAAAGTTCTTGTGATTAAAAAAATTATTTTTATTTATAATATACACATATATACAATGAAATAATGCATTATATATATATATATATATATATATATATATATATATATATATATATATATATATAGTGGGATTCCATCAATGAATTAAATAAACTTAATTCTCTGGTTGAAATTCGATTTATGAAGAATCCAGTGTGTTCAGGTTAATTTTTTATTTGTAATAAAAATATTTGTATAAATTTTTCAATTTTCTTTTTTTTCTTGTTTTAACAAGTTTCTTAATTTAAAGTTATTTTTGATTAAATAGATATCACAAGTTTTGTACTAAGGCAAGAACTAATTGCTCGATTACCTAAACTTAAGGTTTCAAACAGTAGCGAAGTAAGTCAAATTTCTTAGCTTTTACTGTTTTATATTAGTAAAATTTTTTATAAAAGATGTTGAACTTTTATAAAAATATTTTTATGATATGAAAAATTTATTCATTGTTTCATACATTTTAAAACATATAGTAGAGATTTAAGTTATACAGGGTGGATGCTCGAAATCCGGACAATTTTAAATTTGCCGGCATTTATTTGTTTTTAAATTCAATGTTGCGAAATTCAAACATTAATCAAAACAAACATTGTACTCTCGGGAAAAAAAATGAAAATTGCAAATTTAGCGCATCATGTCAAAGGAATATGACCGTAGAGTTGCAGTGGTTGAGTCCCTCCGTGCCGGGCACTCTGTCCCAGAGATTATAAAATGGTTTTGGCTTTCCAAAAACTACAGTTTATGATATTTCAAAGAGGTTTAATGATGGTGCAGAGTCTGTAGAACGAAAAGAAAAGACTGCTCACAAACCAATCAGGAATAAGGCCTTTCATCAGCAGAGTACAGAAGTCAATCAACAAAAACCCCAGCACCTCCATCAGAAAACTGAGCAAAGATATGAATGTGTCTCATTACACCATGAGAAGAGTGATCTGTGATGACCTTAGGTACAAGTCCTATGTCCTGAAAGTCAGGCAGATGCTGTCTGCTTCAATGAAGGAGAAGAGAGTGGCTAAGTGTTCTGTTCTTTTAGCATCAATAAAACATGAAGCTGCCGGTAAACTTTGTTTTTTTAGTGAACAAAAGAAATGACAGATGGTTGGCTCAAGACCCAGAAGATGTCCCAGTGATTGGTCAGACAAAATTTCCAGCCTCTGTCCATGTCTTTATGTCTGTTTCCAGCAAAGGCCATGTCATGCCATCACACTTCTTCCTGAAGGGCCAAAATGTCAACAAAGAAGTCTACTTGGACCTTCTGATTAAGGTGGTGAAACCTTGGATGGACAAGTGTTCCAATGGCAGGCCATATGTGTTTAAGCAAGACTCAGCTCCTGCTTATACCTCCAATTTGGTACAGGGTTGGCTTGAAGAGAATCTCCCTATGTTCTGGTCGAAGCACTTTTGGCCTCCAAACTCACCAGATCTCAATCCATTGGACTATTATGTCTGGGACACTTTGGAACGTGAGACCAATAAATCAAGTCACAACACTGTTGAATCTCTAAAGCGAGCAATTACTACTGCAGCTACCAACATGTTGGCCAATGAGGTGGAGCACGCCTGCTCCAGGTTCAGGAAGCCTATCGAGCAAGTCATTGAAGCTAAAGGCAGCTGGATTGAATGAAATGAAAGCTCTTATATGTGTACATTACTGTTTAAAATTTCAGTAATATAGCTTTGAAACTAATACTTTTATTGTAATTTTTATTTTGTGTCAAAAAAGTCCGGATTTCAAGCATCCACCCTGTATATAGGTAATAACATTTTAATATTTCCAGAAAAAAAATCTGTGAAAGTAATAAAACATAACTTTTTACAGTTTTATACAACTAAGATTTTTTAGTTTTAATTTTTTAAATAAAACTGCAAAAATTATTGTTTTTTTAATGCAAAAATATTATAAAATTGTTAAAGTAAAAAATCATTACTAAGGTTTTTTTACTCTAACAGCTTGATTTTTTTCTGGATTGTGCACTATTATGTTTTTTAAATATCTTTTGAAATATATGAAAATATAATTAAAATTATTCCAATATATGAAATTTTAACAATTTGTCAAATATTTTTAGCATACTGACCATTCCTAATAAACCTGGAAAATATGATTTAGAGTATTTTTATGTCATTTTTATAGTTGTCAATACTGAAGGTGTTGATCTTTACACATAAAGCTGAATTTATCATTACATGATTTGAAAGACTTAGGCTGATTGCATTTGATCTATTTTTTATGTCAATGGAGTTTATCTAATTTACATAATTTTCATATATTATTTAGATAATCTATTTCATACTATTTAGGTAATATATTTGATATTTAAACAGGATGCCTTTTCTGGCATCAACCTGTTTTCAAATCAAGGCCTTCAGATCAATTGATCAAGAGTTTTTTTTTATTGTGGTACTGCCATTAGAAGGATTACTATTTAAGGTTATTATTTAAGTTTGCCTCTTCTACCTGTAACTACATAAAGTTTGTGATTTCATATCAAAGTTTTCCTTCTAGGTAATGAATATCTCTAATATGATATTGGTTTGATATCAAATCTACTTTTTTTACAATAGTTTGCTTAAAAAATGGATAAAATGAAATGTATACTTTTTTAAACCATTTTTTCAGTGGTTTAAAATAATTTAATGTTTTAGTTATTTATTTAAAATAGGATTTTATATATATATATATATATATATATATATATATATATATATATATATATATATATATATATATATATATATATATATATATATATATATATATATATATATATATATATATAGTTCTGCAGTTTGTTGTGTTTGGGAAGCACGGAAGGAAAAAAGTGATTCTTACGCCAACACATAAGTCACTTTTAATTACTTTTGACTTTCGTCCAACATTTGTGTGTTGGACAAAAGTCAAAACCATTAATTTAATTACAAATCAATCGTTTTTTAAAAAAACCACAAAAACGCGAATTTAATTGACCAGAATGTTTTTAAAAACATTCTGAATGTTCTTCCTTCTGTGCTTCCCAAATGCAACAAACTATAGAACCATAAATATAAATATATATATATATATATGTATATGTATATGTATATATTTTGTTT
>NC_088929.1:25637500-25650000 GCF_038396675.1 Hydra vulgaris
CCTCAAAATTGGATTTGTCGCTAAAAATGACTTTGGCCCAGTTTTCTACAGACCAGTGAGGTCTTTCTCTATACCACTTAAATCTTTTTAGGCGATCTGAGACACGCAAAAGTGGTTTTCGAGGCAGCGACATAGCAATCTAAGTCTTTCTTATTTGGGCATCTTCGTACAGTCCATCTACTAACACTAACGTTACCAGGCGTATTTGTAAACCCTTCAGCAAGTTCGCGGTAAGAAGTTTTAGAGTCTTGTCTAACCTTTCGATAGAGATAACTTTGCTCTCTTGAAGTTAGCTTTAAAGGCCTACCAAGCCTTGGTAAATCTTTGACATCATTATGTAGCTCGTGGTTTTTCAATGTTGTTTGTACGCATTTAAGCAAAACATTGCACATTCAAGCTATTTCTTGTTAGCTTTTCGTTTTATCTTTTAGCAGACCAACAATTTGCCATTGTACCTTGTCTGAAACAGCTTTTCTGCTCATTTTTGTCTTTTTACTTTACCAAATAATTACCAATGCGAATAACTCAAGATATAAAAATGATAATTTAATTTTATTTTTGCAAGAATGTTTTTGTAGTTCAAAAGAAATCAACCACCAAACTTAAGATCGCTTGGATAACATTTTGTTGAGATATTTCAACTTGAGTTGTTAAATTTTAGTTGATTCTATATTTTTGCTACATTAGAAATACAGGTATGTTCTAATTAAATTAATAATTACTCAAGACTGGTTAACCTAAAAAGTTCTAATTATATACCATTCAATAAAGAACCAATTAATTAAGACATTTAATACGTTTTTAATCGTATTAATTAGTTGGTTTTACAGATAATTGTGAAAAAAAACAAAAATTTCACACAAACAAAGTAGTGACTATATTTATACAATCCACTGTATATATATGAAGACATAAGTGGATGAAGGCATTATGTTACTTCAATATGGAAGATAACTGGAGTTAAAGTTTTAAACACATTTTTTCTAAATACTTTTTCATAGCAAAGATAAGTAAATATTTATGAAGCAATATAGTAATCAAAATAGCATTATTAATGGTCTTTTGATTACTATATTGCTAAGTCTTTTAGCACCTACATCCATGTTTATTGTTCCGGGTAAATTGATGAGTAACATAACTCCTTCATTCACTGTGAAAATGGTATGTTAGCACATTTTTGTAGAGTGTTATTAAGTTGATGTGAAAGACTCTTACTTAAAACCTTCATCTGCATAAAAAAGTTTATATGCTGAAAGATGTTCCTTTAAAGATTCATGTTCAGATAACTGTATTCCTGTGTGTGCATAATCAGAAAATCCATTTGATGTTAATCTTATCTTTATATGAAAAATATAAATATATATACGTTTATATATACATATATATACATATATATACATGTATATATATATATATATATATACATATATATATATATATATATATATATGTATATATGTATATATGTATATATATATATATATATATGTATATATATATATATATATATATATATATATTTGTGTGTGTGTGTTTGTGTATATTTATATGTATAAATGTTCACCTATAGTAAATCTAAATAATATAATATGTAATAAACAATATATTATACATTATTTTTATTTTTTTTAGGTATTAAGAGAAGTTATACTAGATGACAACATGAAACAGTTAGAATATTATTCAATGAATTCTGGTGATATTGTTTACTTACGATTATAACGATTTCTCAATTATAAAAAAGAAAATTAATACAAACAGAATATTATATTTTTTTATTGTCTATTTAAATGAATAAATATTTAAAATTTGCTCTTTTTTAATTCTTAGTTACACATAATTAGTACATAATTCTTAATTACACAAAATTGGTTTGTAGCTTGCCATGTAATTTTTTAGTAAATATTTGTTTTCATGACGATACTTTGATATAAATTTAGATCATTTATTAAGTAGTTCATCAGGTTTTGAATAAGAAGTAATTGCAAGTTTTTTATTTAGGTAAAGGTGACACTTTTTTGAAATGTTTGAATAAGGGGGAACGAATTTTAAAACAGACCAAGCAAAAGTGGGGGTTTGCCTGATGATTGTGGAAACACATGAAACTCTGAGTTGCAAAGCTATATTATCTATATTATTATAACATTAGCTATATGCTGATTCCTGGTACTGTGGGTAACAGTAACACACACACACACGCACACACACACACACACACACACCCACACACACACACACACACATATACAGGGTGATTTAATCAAAAGTATAAACTTTAAATTAACATAATTAATTTTTTGATTGCAAATACATTACATGCGATAGTACATTTTAAAGCTCATTAAAAAGGAAATTTAATGTTAATAATTTCAAAAAAATTAAAATAACAGTATAGCCATGAGATACGATATTCAAAAACGCATATTTTTAACAAAAAAATTGGTTGAGTTGAAGAGCGTAAGTCTGGTTCAGAGAGCTTATAGAAGTAAATTTAAGAACAGACCATGTCCAATGGCAACAGCTATCACAAAATTATCTAAAAAATTTGATACAACCGGAACAATACTTGATTTGCCACCAAAACCGAGGAATGAGCGAGACATTCGAATTAATGCCAGAAATAAGCTGAAAGTACTCTTCTTCGAAGATCCTACATTGTCGATCAGAAAAGACTCAGTTGATGTTGAAATTTCATACAGCCTTTGCCGTGATATTCTTCTCAAAAATTTACAACTCAAACCATATAAATACCAGAGTGCTCATCAACTATTGCCACTTGATTATGAAAAAAGGGTCATTTTTGCTCAATGGTGGCTGGACTTGGAAAAGGATGTTCACAAATGGTTGATCACTACAGATGAAGCCTATTTTTACCTTACTGAGTTGATCAACAAGCAAAATAACAGAATGTGGCTGAATGAGAGACCTGAGGATTGGATAGAGAAACCGTTGCACGAAGTGAAAGTTTTGGTTTGGTGTGCCATTTCCTGCCGAAAAATCTACGGACCCTACTTTTTCGAAGGAATGGTAAATCAGCACAATTACCTGGATATGCTTAAAATTTTTTTCTGGCCTAAGCACTATAGAGTTGAAAGTCACAAAAAATACTACTTTCAACAAGATGGGGCTACTCCGCATACGGCTAATATGGTTCAAGAGTGGTTACAAAGTAAATTTGGGGAGAAATTCATTACCAAGCAACAATGGCCTCCACGATCACCAGACCTCAATCCATGTGATTATTTCCTATGGGGTTATCTGTCTGAAGTTTATAGGCCATTACCGAAGACTTTGGATGATTTAAAAGAGAACATCATGAGAGAAATCCAAAAAATAAACACTTCGGCTTTGGAATCAACGTTTTTGAATTTTACAAAAAGATGTCATTTATTAATTGAAAAAAATGGAGGTCATATTGATAAAAAATAAAAAATAAATTCTTATCACTCAATTTCCTTTTAATTTATCTTTAAAATGGTGTATCAGACTTAATAATCCGATTTGATCTACAATTTTTATTCAATTTTAAAGTTTATACTTTTGATTAAATCACCCTGTATATATATATATATATATATATATATATATATATATATATATATATATATATATATATATATATATATATATATATATATATATATATATATATATATATACATATATATATATATATATATATATATATATATATATATATATATATATATATATATATATATATATATATATATATATATACATATTAACATTTTATATTGTTTTTTTGTTTTGTTTTTTTATTTTGCAGTTGTTTTAGTTTTTCTTTACTGAATGATTTAATTGAGAATTAATGCAGCAGAGTGGACATATTGACTGACTATTTAGAGATAGGTGCTGCATGTGGTAAATACATCAACTGACTTGAGTGTACACACTTTTTTTTTTAAATTTCCTTTTTTTATAAAAAATCTTTTAATTAAAAAAAGAAGTTTTAGTTTTATTCTGGTCTTGTTTTTTAATGTTTTTTAAGCCAGCAGATATGAAAAATTCTTCGGACAACTACACAAGAGTTATTTATATCTATATATTCCTAAAGTTTGACATCTAAACTTACTAATTGTGGTAATAAAAGGCTCTTAATGACTCTTTGTGTTTAAAGAAGACAAAATTAAGTACACTTTATGTCAAAACTCTACAATTTAATTGAGGAAACTAATTAAATTTTATTGTTTTTTAAAAAACCACAAAAACACAACTTAATAAACTAAAACGTTTTTTAATTTTCAATAATAAAAAAAAAACAATTTACTGTTTACATACATTGACTGACAAATAGGTAGAACATGTGAGGTGTGCTGCTACATTGACTGACAAGTAATTTGAACATGCAAGGAGTGCTACTATCTTCACTGACAAATATGTAAACATACGAGGAGTGCTGCTTCATTAACTGTCAAATAAGTAGAACATGCAAGGATTGCTGCTACATTTATTGAGGGTTTTAGTTTGGGCAATCTAATAATTAAAAAAGAAACTTTAAACTTTTTAAACTTTTTTCAGTCTTCTAAATTTTTTTTTTTTAAACATGAATTTACATTTTATGGTAAAAATTAAAGAAAATGAAAATAATACAATGATTATACATATATATATATATATATATATATATATATATATATATATATATATATATATATATATATATATATATATGTATATATATATATATATATATATATATGTATATATATATATATATATATATATATATATATATATATATATATATATATATATATATGTATATATATTATATATATATATTATATATATATATTATATATATATACATATATATATTATATATTATATATATATATTATTAATTATAATTTGATCATTGAAAGGAATAATAAAATGATCATGCACTTAATAAAGTTTCAATTTTTTTATATCTAGTAGCTTTTTTGAAGTAGTTTCTTAGTGTTCTCTTTTTCTATTTTTATTTACATAATATCCGCTTTGTTATTTTATTTATTTTCAAATTTTAAAATTTTAATCATAATTCTAACATTTTAATTACTAAAAAGTTTCCTTTTTCGTGAGTTGTTGTTTATATTGGGTTATGTTTTATCTCCTCATATCTTTCAGCAATAACCTGAGGTTTTTTTTGCTTCACCTTTTCTACTCAAAATATACTTAAAAAATACACTAAAATACACTTCATTAAAAATGTTATTCACACAAAATTATTTTGTTACAGAAAAAGTATTTTATAAAACTTTCATGGATGTTGAAAAAAGTTCTTGCCCTGTAGGTAAGAAAAGATCAGTTATTTTTTGTTGTTTATTAAAAAACTTTTTTAAACAATTTAATATCATTATTATAAAATTATAGTAGAGTTTACTTATGAAGAATTGATGATACAAAATATTATTATAAAATTATAGTAGAATTTACTTATGAAGAACTGATGATACAAAATAAATCTCTATCAGAAGAATTGGCTCTTTGTCAAGTATGGTTTTTTGTTTGTTATCTTACTGTTTGGTTTTATTATTTTATTTTTTTAATCCAGGGATTTTAATTGCATTAAGATAAATATAAGCAAAATATCCATTTAACTTATTTTTAATGTCTATTTTGTTGCGTTTTATTTAACAAATGTGTTCAAGAAATGATAAAAGTTTTAGTTTTTCACTAAAAATAATCCTTTAATTATATTTTAATGCTTTAATGCTGATTCCAAGATGGAATCAGAAATAAAAATGACAAAACAGTTATTTTACTTTAAATTGACATCTTTTATCAAATTAACATTTAAAAATCAAATTGATTCAGATGTTTTCATGTAAAAGTCAATTTATTTTATTTAAAGCACCAAGTAAAAAATAAACCAGAATAAACTGAAATGATTCTAAATGTAAGCAATGAAGTGAGAAAAACTTGGTGTTTTTAGATCAATTGGTGACTTTAAATCAATACCTAACATTTAAAAATCATATATATTTAGTTGTTTCAAAATTTAATTCAAGCTTGGGTTTATTAATTCATGCAGCTTCCAGATTACCAAAACAATTGCTAAAGATGGCACATATTGTTCTTGTAATAAGCCACATGGAACTGGTACATTATATGCACCAGTTGTCAAGACGCATCTAAATAAACTTGATTTAACCCAAACAAAATCAGCAAGAATTATGTCATGCTTACATGCCAATGCTCATCCGACCCACTAATTGAATCACTTAAACTAGATTCTCTAAATAAATAGCTACATCTTTAAAGTGGTTTGATCTTTTCTAGAAAAAAAATTGTCATCCAGCATTAAAAGAAATATTTACAGTCCTCTAAAACAATTTTATCATAATAAGAACCTCCTAAACATGTCATGGGAAAAAAAAAATTCTGTATTACAGGAGTGAAGTTATATAACAAAGAATATCTTCCAAATTGTATACAACATATCAACAATTAAATTTGAATGTAGTTTTAAAATGAACATGAAATAAACATTTAACTATAAAATTCAAATAAATTTTCATCTTATAGTTATAAACATGTATATCATTAAAACAAAAGCTGTTAATTGTGTTTTATTTAGTTTACTAAATATCTGTTAAAACAATAACAAATAATTTTGAAAATTGCAAAGTTATTTATTGTTGCTTCAGAATTAAAAATACAAAATATATAAAATTTTGTTTTTAGAAAGATAAAGACTTTGTGTGGGATCTATGGAAAAGCTTGCAAGAAGAAAAACCTGATATTACTGAAGTTATATCTAAAGTTGTTGAAAGGTATTTCAAATATTTAATTTGTGAAAAGAGTATTGTAGTTGTACCAGTGCTCAAAATAAATGTTGAATCCTCAATATATATATGTATAATATCTATATATATATATATATATATATATATATATATATATATATATATATATATATATATATATATATATATATATATATATATATATATATATATGTAGTGATGCTGTTTTGAAGTGCATATGCTATCAAGAAATTGCTTGATGAACTAAGTTAGAGCTATAATATAGTAGAAAAAAAACTATGTGATTTTCACAACTTTAAATTACATGCTATTGCAATTATCAGGTGAAACACAAATATAGTTTTTTCGTTAAAAAATTGTATACATTTGGAACTAGTTACGTAAAACTATACATAAAAAACCTATACATAAAAAACTGTTGTTACAACCACATTTATCTAATCTTCAGGTTTGTGGTTGCTTAATAGAAATTTCTTTTAAGCAACATAGCGTCAAATATTCACACATTTCGTTTTGCTAAATATTAAAATTTTATGTGTTTCCAGAATAATGGGTGGTTACTAAAAATCCGGACAAACTTTCATGGGCAATTACTCCCATAGTTTTTATGGTAGAGATTAAATAAAACTATCATTAAAAAGAGTTTTTATTTATTTATTTAAATTAAGTTTGTCTTCAACCAGCCTGTTTCTTCGGATTCGGCCAACTCTAACACGAGTTGACCCAAAAAGTGAAAATATAAGGTTAAGGTCAATTTTTTTCAGGCAAAGTTTTATTCTGGTTTGTAGTTGCTTCACATCTTTTGCTTGCCAGTTACTCTCATACACTTTGCCTTTCAAAATAGCCCTAAAGTCTTCTATTGGACGACACTCTGGTACGGCTGGCAGATTGTCAACTTTTTTGATAAAATTGATGTTATGAGTCTCATAGCAGTTGGTCACCGTTTTGGCATAATGCCATGAGGCCAGGTCCGGCCAAAATATATAATTACCATCGGCATGATGAGCATTGATGAACGGCACTAATCTTCTCTTTATACAATCAATTTCATAGATGGCTTTATTGACTGCAAGGCCGCTGGGGACAAAAAATAGCTTTGAAATACCTTTGTCAGAAGCGCCAGCCAGACAAGCACCTTGGGTTCGAACTTGCGCTATTTGCGATATTTAACACTTGGTAGAGTCTTGTCTCTGTTGCTAGAGTAGTAGGTGCTGTTTCCATTAATTGTTGAGTGTGACAGCGTGAAGTAAGACTCGTCGTCAAGGGTGACCGATTTTCCTTTAAAATTACGATAAAGACGATCAAAGTTAGTTTTGATTTGCTCATTCTGGTTCTCTTGTGGATGAGGTATACCCTGTTTTGTATAACTTTTGATGTCAGTGTACTTGGCAAGAGTTTTAATGATATGTGAATGAATGCATCCATATTTTCGACCAGCTTGCCTCATCAAAACTCGATCACTGTGATCAAATATGGTTTTCAGGCGCTTGATACCCTTAGGGGTCATAATTTTGGCCACACGACCACTTCCTTGCACTCTTTTGTGCCCAGAATCATTCTCAACACGTTTGATTATATCATAGATAGTGCTTCTTGGAATTTTTTCAGCATTGAAGTGAGCTACTGTGAACTTTTTACCTTGCAATTTATTATTTAAATAGAACTCGTAAATCCGTTTTCTTACCTCTTCTTGCTTGGCCATCATTATTTTCTTAATTATTATTAATTATCTAAAAACAAATAAATTAACTTATAGAGAATTAAATAAGCTTTAAAATGGATATAAGCATGAAAAAAAAAGATTTAGCTTGTGGCATTTAAAATTCAGTTAAAGTTAGTCCGGGTTTTTAGTAACCACTCGTTAATTGAAAAAGGCTCGACAACACAACCTAGTAACACCACTTGCTGCCAAATAACACTGTCAAATAACGCATAGCTTAGTAAGATATTATATTAAATAAAATACTTGAACTGAAGGGAATTTTATTTAACATGAGATTTGAACAATCGAGTACAACTGTAGTTATTTAATTTGAATAATTATTTCACAAATAAGTTAACAACTTGTTGTTAACTTATTTGTGAAATGCTGAAATAATTCCAAGAAGCTCTATCTATTACATATTCTATTAATGGGTTAATAACTACATATTCTATTAATGGGTTCCATTAATTCCCCCTTTATTAATAAAACCTCATTTTAGAGAGAGAACAAAACAGTATTTCCAAGGCACTTAGAAAAAGTAAAAAAGACATGCAATCAAATGTTTACGAGCATATGAAAAGTTATTGTCATTAACAATGTTAATGATTATGACAAAAACCACATAGTAGCACTAAGTAGCTAAAACACAATTAACCACAAAAACTTGTTTTGGTAATGTTACCAGTATACAAAATTATTTTTACCTTAATGATGTAAAATTCCTGTTTTTTCCTAACTGTTGACTATTGATTAACACAGTAAATTTCATATCATATAAATTTACTAAATTAAAACCATGTTTCATTAGTAAGCTAACTAATAAAACCATGTTTCAATAGTAAGCTAACTAATAAAACTATGTTTTAATAGTAAGCTAACTAATAAAGTAATAACAATGGCAACTAAAAAAATAAGAACATATTATGTTTGAATTTATAACAAAATATAAAGTAATATAGAATTTAAGACAATTATAAATAGTTATAAATAGTAAAACTCATTTAACAAAAATAATTTAAAAAAAAATTGTTCTTGAGTAAAAAAAAATTAACTGTCATAAACACTGCTTGACCCTGAGTTCTTGCATGTAACACCACAACCTTGTAACACTCTTTGAATAGCAAGGATAAGAATTGCCTATTGCAAGAATTTATTAAGTTAGCAACTAATTGTTCTTGATTATTGGAGTAAAAATAGTTCTGAGACTGTAACAATCAATAGTTTACAGTATGAAAAAGTACATAAATATTATTGAATAAGAAAAAATGCAAAATAATGAAAAAAACCAAATGTATTTGATTGGTGGAAAAAACATAGTTTGAGGTCATAAAAGTTTTTTTTCTAACTTAAGTTTGAAAGGTAGTTTTAATGTTAATGATTATTTATGAATGAATTGAATTTTTTTAAATGGAATGAATTTGAAATAATAACTAGAAATGTTGACCTTTCTTTTAAAGTCCAAATAATAAGTAACACAAGCTTTTGATAGGTGGAAAAATATTGTTTGAGATAAGGGACTACCATAAATGATGTCATTAAATATAGGGGCAGGGTACTAAAAAGTTTGACAATAATTGACAATAGGAAAGGGGGAGGGGGTGATGAGACCAAAGTTATATTAATTTTGAAAAACTTTTTTTTTAAGTTTATACGAGCAGAATTTAAAGGTATTTACATCTACAATGTCAGGCCTAGTTAAGAAGCATTACGCAGCTCGCATTTTGCCTGCAAAAAGGCGATTTGCCTATGCATTCAGCAGTTTTGCGCAACGCAAAAACTTATATCTTTTAGAATATTTAAATTATCTTTTGATTGTCGTTAACGTGACGTTTATTCAGAAGAAATAAAGTTGTAAGTAAAAGCATTTAACCGCAATTGTAAACTAATAGATTTTTTGTTAAAGAAACAGTTTGTTTCATAATTTTTTTTTTTTGTTAAAAATTAGTTAAAAAAAATAAAGTGTTTTAAGTTTTATCTTAAGGAATTAAATATATAAATTCCTTTTAAATATAAGATTATTTTTAGTCATAATAGTTTAAAAAATGCACGATTTATTTTGATGAAAATATTTAATTAATAAGATATTTTGTTTATTGTTAATTCAATAATGTAAAGTTTTAATGACGTTTATTTAATTTATGAAACCAAAAACCAACTGTAAAATCATAAGAAAATAAACAAACATTATTTTACGTTTCATGAAAAAAATATTTTTTTCAAAATAAAATTTAGTTCATATTTGAAAAAAATTATAAAAATGATTTTTTAAATAAGAACATAGATTTTATTTGTAACTTTTGTTATAGTGAGAAAAAAACAAATTGTTTGTATGATTTTTAACGCGTTAATAAAATAACTTTAATTACAATGCGGTACTTGAAAAGACGCTAGTGACGCAATATAATAATTGATGTCTAGCAGCTTGTAAAACATGATGCAATGCAAACACATAAAGTCGTTATTGCAAATATGAAACCTTAATTGCTCCCAAGCAGCTTGAAGAAATTATTTTAAACAGATTGCGTTGACAGAAGCAAAATCGTTATTTTGATTGTTATCGCTGAAACAATACTGATAAATCAATAATACAAATATGGATAAAGCCACATTGCTTAACTTTTTGATGGTCTTGTATGGAAATGCTTTTCCTGATAAAAAGAAGGTTAATATCCAGAAAGAAGTCCATAGTGGAATTCTTTAAAGGAAGAGAAACTCAAGCACAAGGATCTTGAATCAAGTTTAATTAGGGTTTCCAAAAAACCGCGGTTTTGGTTTTAATTTAAAAAAACCCGCAGTTAACCATGGTTTTTGGTTTTTCTTGTTAAATAATAAAACTTGAATTAATCCATAGATTTGGGCAAGTGTGTGATGCTATCTTCATTGAGAAGTGCGTTTAATTCATTCTTAAGAGAAACAAGTGAACTTTCCAACGTTGTACATGGTCTTCAGCTAGTAGTGGTTCCTTATCATTAGAAGTAAATCCAAAAAGCCTAAACGCAAGATTTCCAGCAAAATTTAAAGTATTTAAGTAGTAAAGGAACCTTAACAACTGCATAACATTTCCATCAATTCTTTCATTGACATGCTTTTTAAATTTGAATACAATAAAAATGCGATTGATGCATGAATTCAAGAACAGTATCTGTTATCAATAACGTTGCACCTTCTCTGCTAAGGAATTCCACTGCTAGTTTTGCTGGCTCTAAAGCAGCATGTAATAAAGCTAATGACTCAAAATCTAGCTTGATGAATACATCAAGAGTATTTAATTCAGTAAATGTCTGGGTTAAATATTTCTTAGTTTTTAACAAAGGTGCAGTCATTGAAAAAAGTGAATTCCAACAATGACAACCGGTGGTGGATTTGAACTGCTGCTTGATTTTCCAGTCAAAGGACTGTTAATAGTAATTCCATGATGCAAAATATGATTCCGCAAAGTAGTTGTGGATCCACCGGAGCACCGTTACAACAGAATCTATTACAGATCTCTTCAACATCTCTTAAATTTAGAGTTTTATGGTGGGCAGCAAATTTCCAAACTGATGACATTGTTTATATATACTTTCAAAAAATTATTTAATTGATATAAACACTATTGTGATTTATTTTTATTACATACCTTTATGTTAATATTTTGTTGAACAAAAAAGTACACTAAAAATATCCTTGTGTTTTTTTTTAGGAATAAAAATCTTTAGTATAAAAGATAGGCCATCTTGTTTGAGTATTCGAATACTTTATATTCAAATATATTTGCGTGTTTTTATTCAATATTCGAACATTTATTTTGGAATACATAAATAATTTTGAAATTGAAAGTCATGTTAAGCAAAATACAATCTAAATATGTAAAATAAAAATTAAATTACTTACAAATTCAATTTTTTACACCTTTCTATAATAAATAAACATTCAAAAGACATTATACAAAAAAACAGTTTGACCGTTTTTTGGCGGTTGTTGGTTATTGGTTAAAACCAATTGGAAACCCTAAGTTTAATGTATCTAATCAATTCATT
>NC_088929.1:25655000-25662500 GCF_038396675.1 Hydra vulgaris
TTTAATATATTTTTGATGATAACTAGCAGTCATCAAATATTTCTAGCTAGTGTATAGCATTTAGAAAATCATTCTATATTTTTCAAACTATTGCAATATTAACACATTAAAAAAAAAAATAGTCAAAATATACATATTTAAACATTCAGGTAACCTAGTTACCTGAATGTTTAAATATGATAAAGCTATTTTTATTATAATTGTTCTTTAAGATAATCATAATAGTATATATATTGCTTTAAGCCCTAGCTTCTAATTATAAAAACAAAGAAAAAAAAAAAATAATGCGCATAAATAAAAATACCCATATGAAGAAAGCTGATTACGAAAAGGTGTTGGATAATGATGACTAGTAATGATAAGAATGATGAGTGGAAGTTAATAATGATAGAGCAATGTTATGGTAGCTATTTTTGATTATTTTGATTAATTGTAATAACAAGTTATAATAATAAATAAGATAATAATGATAAGATAAGATGATAATGTAAAACAATAATAAAGAAGTTCAATGATTCTGATGTTTTCTGAGAAATATTAAAGTTGAAATATTGATGATGCGATGGTTGATGTGTAATAATAATAAAGGTTAATGTTGTCAGGGCGATTTAATATCAGTTATCACAAAGGATGAATGATAATAATAAAGATTTTAGTTTTTAGTTTTAATTTTGGAAACGATTTGAAAAATAAATTATATACATTAAATTTTTTCATTTAATGAAGATCTTTTATTAATTTAAATTATATGCATTTTTTTATTATAGAAATCATTTGATCTTCAAACACAGTTAAAAAATGTTAATGAAAGGTCTGTGTATTTGTTACTATTAAAAATAAAGTGTAGAAGCATATTTGTTTGTTTAAAAAGTGTCAATGAAAGGTTTATGTATTTGATACTATTCAAAATAAAGTGCAGAAGCATATTTGTGCGTTTAAAAAAATGCTAATGAAATCTCTGTGTATTTGTTGAAATGAAATGTCTGAGTATTTGTTACTATTCAAAATACTATTCTAAATGAAATGTCTGTGTATTTGTTACTATTCAAAATAAAGTGCAGAAGTTTATTTATTTGTTTAAAATTTTCAAATTTTATTAGATTATCTTCTTATATAATGGAAGAGCAAAAATGGAATGAGAATTTAAAGCGTTTTGAAATTGAGAAAGAAAGTTTAACAAAAGAGATAGAAGTACTTGCTGAAAAAGTTAGTCTTTAAAAGGAATTAAAACTTTTAAAATTCTTTAAAATGAAATAAAATTTTTCAAAAATTTTCAAAAAAGTTCAATGTTTCATATATGTTACTGTGAATTGTAAATGAACAAAATCAATTAGACTTTACATCATAGTAGCTAGTACTAACACTTTACATCATAGTAGCTTTACATCATAGTTTCATAAAGTTTATGAACTGTCAACATAAGTGTTTTTGCTTTGTAATTAAAAAATTAAATCTTTAAATTCTTTTTGAGTTAAGGGTGAAAGAGTCTCACTCAAACATCATGGAGACCGAGGCAATGAGTAGAATTTCAAAGTTACAACATAAAAATGCAGGTTTATTATTTTTTTTCTATTACCACATATATGCCATTAAATTTTTATGTTTGTTCAATGGACATAAATTTTACATGTTTTAGCAAATATGAATATGTATATGTTTTATATGAATTAATGTGTATATTTATATATATATTACCACCACCATAGTATAGTAGATAGTAGTTTCTTTTTATCATTTTACAGAATGTACACGTTTTTCTTTGACAAGGAATAAGCTAACAAAAATTAAGATTCTACATTTAAAATTGTAGATTTGCCTACTTTTACTGTATTTTTTCCACAAAATTTATACTCTAACCTTCTGAGTACTCTGACCTACTTCTGAATACAATAATCTACCTTTATACAAACTGAGATAATAAATATAAAGATGTACCATTTTAAAATGAAAACTCAGAATTAATTTTATCTTTGGTGTTTGAACTGTTAACCCAAGTGTTTTTGTTATCAAATCAAAAAGTTAAGTTTTTCAGTTTTATTTTAAGTTGACCTAAAAAGAGCATTTAATAAAACAAAGTAAAAAAAGAAGCAAGTACAAATGAATAAAAACAAAGAGAAAAACAACTTTTATTGATGTCTATACATCAATAAAAGTTGTTTTTCTCTTTTTGATTTAAACGTTGTTACATTAGTTAAGTATTTTAATAAGTTTCACTTTACTTCACACATTTCATCTTCACTTTTATCTCTGATAAGATGAATGTCTCCTTCAATTATTAATGTTGTGAGTAAACATTGAAGTTGAAAAAATATTTTTCTGTTTAAATGTCTATCATCGAAAAATAATCAAAACAGTTAGCTCTTAAAACTTTTTGAAGTTTTAATTATTAATGCGACTCTGATATGAAACATGTATACAAAATTATTATAATGTATAGTCTAAAATGTATATATAGTAAATAATAAGTATATAAAATGTATATTTATATATTTTTTATACATATTTTAAGCATGTATAAATATTAAATATTGTTAAAAGTTTTATTAAATATTAATAAAATAGCAAATATTATTTACTATTTATAGATTAAAATAAGATTTTTACTTCATATTATTTAGCAAAAGTCTTATTTCAATTTAAATGTATTTATTATATTACTTTTTACTATAAATATTATATATAGTAAAAAGTAAATAGTAAGTATATGGCAAAAAATGTGTGTGTAGTGTAAAGTATTTATTACAAGTATTTATTATAAGCAAATGCATCAGTTATAGTAAAATATAGAGCATTTAAAAAATTTATATATATATATATATATATATATATATATATATATATATATATATTTGTATAATATATATATATATATATATATATATATATATATATATATATATATATATATATATATATATATATATATATATATATATATATTATACTTATGTTACACGCACAACAACTTTATCAAATATCTGCCTATTTAAACTGTAAATTAAACTTTTAGCTATTTTGTATGAAAGCTGTTGGTCAAAAGAATAAAATAAGCTAAAAAGTTTTGAGTCTGGCCAAAAGAGGGCAAACTTATTACTGAAAATGCCACTTAACTTACGTTATACGGAAAACAAGGTAAAAAAATTGCTTCAACTTTTAGGTCAGATTTCTGCAAGTCATTAAAGCTATTTGTATTAGAAACTTTCACAAGATGTTGAGAATAACCAATTCTAAAAATATATAAAAATTTATCAGAGGTGACCGACTAAGGAAAATAAACTGGTTTTTTTGATACTATATATCTAACTTATGTTACATCACTTACATTGCCGAGCGATTATTATCATGGATTTTTTATATCTATTATTAAGAGTTAGAGTTGCGTAATAAAGCAATTGCAAAAGCATTGAACTCATTCATTAAAAATAATTAACAAAGGAAATTTTAAAAAACTGGTGGCGCACTTCCTGAGTGATTTTTCATAACATTTATGATAACTATCAAAACAATAGTTATCAAAAACAAGTGCATTATGAATTACTCATAATTGCATTTACAAATGGTTTGTTTTACTAAAACAAAAATAAAAAAGATTCTAACTGATTTTTTTTATATTAGGAGAATAGCAAATAAATCTCTTTTTTTTTTTAATGTCTTAATACAAATATTTATTTAATTCTTATTTTTATTTATGTGTACTTATATGTCAACTAAAATAAGAATACAAAAACAAATAAAAAAGCAATAATATAAATAATTTTAATTAACATTTATAAAAAAAAAAAAAATTTTTTTCTAAATTCTTCTAATATAAAAAGTTCCAGTTAAAACCTTGTCATACCAACGCATATTACTTAATGACGTAATTCATTTTGTAAACAAAAACTTAACGATAATAATAAATGCATGTACTTTTAATTTATGTTACACAAATTTAAAAAAAAAATGTGCTTTAACTAAGCATCTTTATTTCAAACTTTAAATGTAAAACGTAACATTTAATATTCTTTCGCATATCTTGTTAAAAAACTTGAGTTTTTTAACTAAATTTTAGAAAAAACAAAACTTTATCATGTTTTTGTTAACTTACGTTACATGAAAATTGTAATAGTTTTCATTATTTTCATTATTTTCTTGAAATATATATATATTATAAAGTATTAAATTTGACCATTTTAGCTCCATTTTCACACTAAATTAATTCTGATTATGCCAATAAATTCATGGTTAAAATAACATTTTACAATGATACCATAACTTTCGGAGGCATAAAAATTACTTAAATAAATTAGTTTTAGTATTGTAGGTATATTTTAAATAAACTTTCATGTGTCTACATCAATATTCATTTGCTAAAAGTTGACGAAAAAGAGAATAAAATTACTACTTTTTCATTTTCCGCCGTGGAATTGCCCATATATATAAATATAAATAAATAAATATTCTTTGACTATTTCATGTTTTTTTAAAAATACTATTTTATAATAAAATACATAATTTGAAATAATAGTGGATTTTAATAACATTATTTTTCATTTTAAAATTGGTAGATGGTACTTAATTATAGACCAAAGCAACAAAAAAATCATAATGAAAAAATTATTCATGCTGCTCTGCAAACCATTACAGATGGAGAAACTATATCTACTGCAACACAAAAAATTTAATATTTCATGTACAACGTTGACTGATAAATTAACATCAAAAACATTCTCTAGGTGCTAAAACCAAAAAGAAGCTCTCAAAGACTGCTTTATATGGTCCCTAGAGGGACCATATAAATACAATAATGTGGAGGGTTTCCTTTTATAAATACAATAATGTTAGAATAACCCTAGAGGGTTTCCTTTCACAATAATGTGGCTACTGCTTATTTCTATGCCAAAAGCTTTTTTTGATGTCATTTATTACAGAAGTCTATTCCAAAAAATTGGCATAATAAATGTTTGGCACCACGTGATTAGTTTCTCTCATTCTGAAAAGGGCATACTCAGATGGCGCTGAGAATTCCTGAAGGGCTTTTGCAAGCAAGAGCAGAAATGTTTAATGAAAATCGCATTCAGACATTTTGTAACAATTTACAACCATGAACAGCTTGACATCAAAAATTACTCAAATTTAATTTGTAACTGTGATGAAACTGGCCTTTTATCTGTGCCAAGTGTCTCAGCTAAAGTAATTGCATTAATGGGTGCTGGTCAGTTAACTACTGGTGAATGTGGTACACTAACAACATACCTGGCCACTGTCAATGCAGCTGGAGACAGCTTACCACAATTTTTCATATTTAAAGGAACAAAGATTCCAGATGCATCTAAATTTCCTTTGGTTATAAGAGTATATTGCAGTAAAAACGGGTATATTGATCAAGAAATCTTTATTGACTTTTTACATCATTTTAATGAGTTTCGTACTAAAGTGGGTGGGAAAAAAGTATTGCTATCTTGGGATGGTCACAAAAGTTATTTGACTATTGAACCTATTGAATTAGCAATAGAGATGGATATTGAAATAATATGCATTCCATCTCATAGTACACATTGCCTCCAACCACTTTAGACATGGTTATAAAGTAGTAAAACAGATGTGGTCTCAAGCCTTATTAGCTGTATAATCTATCTAATTAGCTGAAAATGATGATATTTCTTTGCCTCGTTGCTACTTTCATGTTATTTTTAACAGAATATGGCCCAACATACTTACAAAAAGAGGATTGATTGTAAATGCATTTTGCCATTGCGGTTTACACCTCTTAAGAAATACATTAAAAGACTTCAAATACAAAAAAAAAAAGGTGTTTAATAAAACAACAATTCTCCAGGGAGACCCAAAATTTATCTATTTAAGGACTATCGTACCTTCTCCAAAAAAAAAGCAAACCTACTCACATAAAACGCCACATTGCTCTTTTTACATCACCAGATAATGTTAAGTTATTAAAAATTAAATTATTAATTATTAAAAATTAAATAATAAAGGAACCTCCTGCTAAAAAGGCTGCAATAAAAAGTGTCAGGGTTAAAGCCAAAAACAGATAAAGATAAATCAGTCAAAACAAAAACAAAGAGTTCTTTTTTTCAGCTGATTCTGATCACTCAAGTTCATCTAGTGGTTTTATTTTAAAAAAATAACACTGATAAAGCAAATGAAGATTTATTTAAATGTTTAAGTTGTAATCACTGGGTATGTGAAGGATGTTTTAGAGTTAATACATGTGCAAATAGTGTACAAAAGACATAAAAATGTCTTGTAAATTCTTAAATAGTCATAGTAGTGATATAATTTTTGTTTTTGCTTTAATGTGCTATTTTGTGTGCAAGCGTCATTAGATGGTTTTGATTAATGATAAAATCATAGTTTTTCTAGAGTTAGATATTTTCTAGAAAAAGTTTAACAATTAGCGTCCTTTTAGATGTTTTAAAAATGAGGAAACTGACTTTCAGTAATTCTATTTTACTGTTATCTATAGGCTACTTCAGTTATTCTATCTGTAGCTATCTGTAGTCATAAGTAGTTCTATCTACTTAGAGGTTTACTATTTTAGGTTAAGAAAATCATCCTACTATTACCTCAAAAATGATCTTTTATATCAAAGTTTTTTTCTCCTAAGTGCGTATTTTTAAATTAGTTTAGTTGTACTGACAAATTCGCCCCGTTATTGACAAATTCGCCCCTCATGACTTGATGATAAAAAAATCAAGTTCTATGCAAAAGTAGTTTGATAATTTGATTCGATTCAATACATTAACAAAGTAGAGACCCTAATTAATAAAAATCTTCCCATACTACTCATATCCTAGTTAATCATTTTATTGTTCATTCTATGATCAGTTTTGTTAAAAACTGATCATAGAAACTTTTGTTAAAAAGCAATTTCAAAACAGAAAAAATCATCTTTTCATAAATTTGTTATACAAAGTTTACTAAAAAAGTTTTCTAAAATATTTTTGATAAGTCTAATAATTTTTCCTCCAGGATTGATTATGGCTTATCCAATAATGCATTTATATATATATATATACAGTTATAAGTGCATTAGGCACTTTAGTATATTAGCACTTTCGTAGAAGAAAAAAAAATTGATTTGAAATTAAAAATAAATAAAATAGCTAAATGTAATACGAACATTTTAAAATAACTTACAATTTATTAATAAAAATTCCTTTTCTTTAGCATAGTTTTAGCAGTAAAAAAAAATTGTAAAATAGAGTATTTTAAAATTTTTAAAAGAATTTAAACTAAATTTAATAAAATAAATTTATATTTATTAATATTAAATAATAAATTTAATATAATAAAATGAATTCAAAATAAAATTTTTTTACAAAACAGAAAATAGAAAAAAAAGTTTATTTAACTAACTGTTTTTATCAAATAAAAAAAATATTTCATATATAAACGTTTTTTACAACAATTAATTACTGCTTTTTATTTTGTTTTCAACATAAACTATTTAAAAGACTGATTAAATGTCAATCTAATTAAAGAAAGTTTTGGTGTAAC